>NC_134830.1:118647923-118839783 GCF_004210375.1 Tachypleus tridentatus | reverse complement strand
GTTTATATTTACAGGACATTTTGAATGAGGAACAGTGTTTATTGAAAGTTTATTATTTACAGAACCTTGAGAGAAAGAAACTGTATATTAGAAAGTGTTTTAATTATAGGACATTGGGAAAGAAAAACTGTGTATTTGTAACTTTATTAATTGCGTAAAACTGGGAATTAAGAACAGTGTATATTGAAATATTTCTTAATATAATGAGATTGAGAGCAAGGAAAAATGTATACTGGAAGGTTTGCTAATTATAAGAAATTGGGATTGAGGAAGAGTGTATATTGAAAACTTTATTAGTAAGACAACATTGGGAGTGAGTAACATTATATATTGAAAAGATTTTTTTAATTACAGGACATTGATAGTGAGGAACGGAGTATATTGGTGAGTTTATTAGTTAAAGGATACTGAGATTGTGGAACATTGTGTATTGAGAAGTTTTTTAATTGCAAGAGTTTGAGAGTGAGGAACGGTGTATATTGATGACTTTATTAGTTAAAGGATACTGAGAGTGTGGAACATTGTGTATAGGGAAGTTTTTAATTATAAGATATTCATAGTGAGGAACAGTTTATTTAGATGATTTTATTAGTTAAAGGATACTGAGAGTGAGGAAAAGTGTGTATTGAAAAGTTTATTAATTACAGGACATTGATAGTGAGGAACGGTGTATATTGATGACAATTAGTTAAAGGATACTGAGAGTGTGTAACATTGTGTATAGGGAAATTTTTTAATTATAAGATATTGAGAGTGAGGAACAGTTTATTTAGATGATTTTATTAGTTAAAGGATACTGAGAGTGTAGAAAAGTGTGTATTGAAATTTTATTAATTACAGGACTTTGATAGTGAGGAACGGAGTATATTGGTGAATTTATTAGTTAAAGGATACTGAGAGAGTGGAACAGTGTGTATTGAGAAGTTTATTAATTGCAAGAGTTTGAGAGTGAGGAACGGTGTATATTGATGAGTTTATTAGTTAAAGGATACTGAGAGTTTTGAACAGTGTGTATTGAAAGGTTTATTAATTACAGGAGTTTGAGTGAGGAACAGTTTATATAGATGATTTTATTAGTTAAAGGATACTGAGAGTGTGGAACAGTGTGTATCGAGAAGTTTATTAATTGCAAGAGTTTGAGAGTGAGGAACGGTGTATATTGATGAGTTTAGTTAAAGGATACTGAGAGATTTGAACAGTGTGTATTGAAAGGTTTTTTAATTACAGTTGTTTAAGAGAGGAACAGTAACAGTATATACTGATTTATTTATTTTAGGACACTTAAAGTGACTAACTGTGTATATATTAAAAGCTTATCAATTACAAGACATTGATAATGGGGAGTAGTGAATTTTTAAAAAATTTCTAAATTACAATACTTTGAGAGTTATTAACAATGTATATTGAAAAGCTCATTAATTTCAAGACATTTTTAAATAGGAAAAGTGTATGTTGAAAACTTTAATAATTACACGACATGAAGAGACAGGAACAGTGTATATTGAAAAGTGTGTTAGTTTCAGAACATTAAGCTTTAGGAACAATGTATGAGGAAAAGTATATTTAGTACAGGGCATTTAGTATGAGGAACAGTATATATTGAGATGTATATTATTTAAGGGACGTTGAGAAGGGAAGAAGAGTGTGTACTGGAACGTTTATAAATTACAGGAGTGGGAGAGTGAGTAATAATGTATACTGAAAAGTTTTTAGTTAGAAGACATTGAGAGTGATTAATAGTATATTCTGATAAGCTTATATGTTACAGGACATTTTGAATGAGGAACAGTGTTTATTGAAAGTTTATTATTTACAGAACCTTGAGAGAAAGAAACTGTATATTAGAAAGTGTTTTAATTATAGGACATTGGGAAAGAAAAACTATGTGTATTTGTAACTTTATTAATTGCGTAAAACTGGGAATTAAGAACAGTGTATATTGAAATATTTCTTAATATAATGAGATTGATAGCAAGGAAAAATGTATACTGGAAGGTTTGCTAATTATAAGAAATTGGGATTGAGGAAGAGTGTATATTGAAAACTTTATTAGTAAGACAACATTGGGAGTGAGTAACATTATATATTGAAAAGATTTTTTTAATTACAGGACATTGATAGTGAGGAACGGAGTATATTGGTGAGTTTATTAGTTAAAGGATACTGAGATTGTGGAACATTGTGTATTGAGAAGTTTTTTAATTGCAAGAGTTTGAGAGTGAGGAACGGTGTATATTGATGACTTTATTAGTTAAAGGATACTGAGAGTGTGGAACATTGTGTATAGGGAAGTTTTTAATTATAAGATATTCATAGTGAGGAACAGTTTATTTAGATGATTTTATTAGTTAAAGGATACTGAGAGTGAGGAAAAGTGTGTATTGAAAAGTTTATTAATTACAGGACATTGATAGTGAGGAACGGTGTATATTGATGACAATTAGTTAAAGGATACTGAGAGTGTGTAACATTGTGTATAGGGAAATTTTTTAATTATAAGATATTGAGAGTGAGGAACAGTTTATTTAGATGATTTTATTAGTTAAAGGATACTGAGAGTGTAGAAAAGTGTGTATTGAAATTTTATTAATTACAGGACTTTGATAGTGAGGAACGGAGTATATTGGTGAATTTATTAGTTAAAGGATACTGAGAGAGTGGAACAGTGTGTATTGAGAAGTTTATTAATTGCAAGAGTTTGAGAGTGAGGAACGGTGTATATTGATGAGTTTATTAGTTAAAGGATACTGAGAGTTTTGAACAGTGTGTATTGAAAGGTTTATTAATTACAGGAGTTTGAGTGAGGAACAGTTTATATAGATGATTTTATTAGTTAAAGGATACTGAGAGTGTGGAACAGTGTGTATCGAGAAGTTTATTAATTGCAAGAGTTTGAGAGTGAGGAACGGTGTATATTGATGAGTTTAGTTAAAGGATACTGAGAGATTTGAACAGTGTGTATTGAAAGGTTTTTTAATTACAGTTGTTTAAGAGAGGAACAGTAACAGTATATACTGATTTATTTATTTTAGGACACTTAAAGTGACTAACTGTGTATATATTAAAAGCTTATCAATTACAAGACATTGATAATGGGGAGTAGTGAATTTTTAAAAATTTCTAAATTACAATACTTTGAGAGTTATTAACAATGTATATTGAAAAGCTCATTAATTTCAAGACATTTTTAAATAGGAAAAGTGTATGTTGAAAACTTTAATAATTACACGACATGAAGAGACAGGAACAGTGTATATTGAAAAGTGTGTTAGTTTCAGAACATTAAGCTTTAGGAACAATGTATGAGGAAAAGTATATTTAGTACAGGGCATTTAGTATGAGGAACAGTATATATTGAGATGTATATTATTTAAGGGACGTTGAGAAGGGAAGAAGAGTGTGTACTGGAACGTTTATAAATTACAGGAGTGGGAGAGTGAGTAATAATGTATACTGAAAAGTTTTTAGTTAGAAGACATTGAGAGTGATTAATAGTATATTCTGATAAGCTTATATGTTACAGGACATTTTGAATGAGGAACAGTGTTTATTGAAAGTTTATTATTTACAGAACCTTGAGAGAAAGAAACAGTGTATATTAGAAAGTGTTTTAATTATAGGACATTGGGAAAGAAAAACTATGTGTATTTGTAACTTTATTAATTGCGTAAAATTGGGAATTAAGAACAGTGTATATTGAAATATTTCTTAATATAATGAGATTGAGAGCAAGGAAAAGTGTATACTGGAAGGTTTGCTAATTATAAGAAATTGGGATTGAGGAAGAGTGTATATTGAAAACTTTATTAGTAAGACAACATTGGGAGTGAGTAACATTATATATTGAAAAGATTTTTTTAATTACAGGACATTGATAGTGAGAAACTGTGTATATTGAAGAGTTTATTAGTTAAAGGATACTGAGAGTGTGGAAAAGTGTGTATTGAAAAGTTTATTAATTACAGGTCATTGATAGTGAGGAATGGAGTATATTGGTGAGTTTATTAGTTAAAGAATACTGAGAGACTGGAACAGTGTGTATTGAGAAGTTTATTAATTGCAAGAGTTTGAGAGTAAGGAACGGTGTATATTGATGAGTTTATTAGTTAAAGGATACTGAGAGATTTGAACAGTGTGTATTGAAAGGTTTATTAATTACAGGAGTTTGAGTGAGGAACAGTGTATACAGAAAGATTTATTTTAGGACGCTTACAGTGACTAACTGTGTATTTATTTAAAGCTGATCAATTACAAGACATTGATAATGGGAGTACTGAATTTTTAAAATTTTCTGAATTACAATACTTTGAGAGTTATTAACAATGTATATTGAAAAGCTCATTAATTTCAAGATATTTTTAAATAGGAAAAGTGTATGTTGAAAACTTTAATAATTACATGACATGAAGAGACAGGAACAGTGTATATTGAAAAGTTTTTGAGTTTCAGAACATTAAGAGTTAGGAACCATGTATGAGGAAAAGTATATTTAGTACAGGACATTTAGTATGAGGAACAGTATATTTTGAGATGTTTATTATTTAAGGGACGTTGAGAAGGGAGGAAGAGTGTATATTAGAAAGTGTATACATTACAGGAGTGGGAGAGTGAGAAATAATGTATAGTGAAGTTTTTTAGTTAGAAGACAGTGAGAGTGATTAATAGTATATTCTGATGAGCTTATATGTTGCAGGACAATTTGACCGAGGAACAGTGGTTTTCAAAGTTTATTATTTTTGAGCTTTGAGAGAGAGAGAGAGAGAGAGAGAGAAGCAGTGTATATTGGAAATTTTTTTAATTATAGGACATTAAGAGTGAAGAACTGTTTTTTTTTTAACTTTATTAATTACGTAAGATTGGGAATTAGGAACAGTGTATATTAAAATGTTGCTTAATATAATGTCATTGAGAGCGAGGAAAAGTGTACACTGGAAAATTTGCTAAATTTTGGTCCTTGGTATTGAGGAAGAGTGTATATTGAAAACTTTTTTAGTAAGACAACATTGGGAGTGACTAACAGTATATATTGAAAAGTTTATTAATTATAGGAAATTGGGAATGAAGAACTGGGTGTTTTTAGAACTAATAATTATGCCAGATTTGGAATTAAGAACAGTGTATATTGAAATATTTCTTAATATAATGAGATTGAGAGCAAGGTAAAGTGTATACTGGGAGGTTTGCTAATTATAGGACATTGGGATTGAGGAAGAGTGTATATTGAAAACTTTATTAGTAAGACAGCATTAGGAGTCACTAACAGTATATCTTGAAAAGTTTATTAATAACTGGACATTGATAGTGAGGAACGGAGTGTATTGGTGAGTTTATTAGTTAAAGGATACTGAGAGTGTGGAACAGTGTGTATTGAGAAGTTTATTAATTACAGGAGTTTGAGAGTGAGGAACAGTGTGTACTGAAAGCTTTATTTATTTTAGGATAATTAAAGTCACTAATTGTGTATATATTAAAAGCTTATTAATTACAAGACATTGATAATGTGGAGTTGGGAATTTTTAAATGTTTCTGAATTACAAGACACTGAGATAGATTAACAATGTATATTGAAAAGTTGATTAATTACAAGACATTTTGAGATAAGAAAAGTGTATATTGAAAAGTGTGTTAATTTCAGAACATTAACAGTTAGGAACACTGTATGAGGAAAAGTATATTTAGTACAGGACATTTACTATGAGGAACAGTATATTTTGAGATGTATATTTTTTAAGGGACATTGAGAAGGGAAGAAGAGTGTGTACTGGAATGTTTATAAATTACAGGAGTGGGAGAGTGAGTAATGTATACTGAAAAGTTTTAGTTAGAAGACATTGAGAGTGATTAATAGTATATTCTGATGTTTATATGTTACAGGACATTTTGAATGAGGAACAGTGTGCATTGATAGTTTTTTATTTAGAGAACCTTGAGATAAAGAAACAGTATATATTGGAAAGTTTTTATTTATAGGAAATTGGTAAAGAAAAAACTTTGTGTATTTGTAATTTTATTAATTATGTATGATTGGGAATTAAGAACAGTGTATATTGAAATATTTCTTAATATAATGAGATTGAGAGCAAGGAAAAGTGTATACTGGAAGGTTTGCTAATTATAAGAAATTTGGATTGAGGAAGAGTGTATACTGAAAACTTTATTAGTAAGACAACATTGGGAGTGAGTAACATTATATATTGAAAAGCTTTTTTTAATTACAGGACATTGATAGTGAGGAACTGTGTATATTGAAGAGTTTATTAGTTAAAGGATACTGAGAGTGTGGAACATTGTGTATAGGGAAGTTTATCAATTACAAGAGTTTGAGAGTGAGGAACGGTGTATATTGATGAGTATTAGTTAAAGGATACTGAGAGTTTTAAACAGTGTGTATTGAAAGGTTTATTAATTACAAGAGTTTGAGTGAGGAACAGTTTATATAGATGATTTTATTAGTTAAAGGATACTGAGAGTGTGGAAAAGTGTGTATTGAAAAGTTTATCAATTACAGGACATTGATAGTGAGGAACGGTGTATATTGAAGAGTTTATTAGTTAAAGGATACTGAGAGATTTGAACAGTGTGTATTGAAAAGTTTATTAATTACAGGAGTTTAAGAGTGAGGAATAGTGTATACTGAAAGATTTATTTATTTTAGGACACTTAAAGTGACTGTGTGTATATTAAAAGCTTATCAATTACAAGACATTGATAATGGGGAGTAGTGAATTTTAAAAAATTTCTAAATTACAATACTTTGAGAGTTATTAACAATGTATTTTGAAAAGCTCATTAATTTCAAGATATTTTTAAATAGGAAAAGTGTATGTTGAAAAGTTTTTTAATTATAGGAAATTGGGAATGAAGAACTGTGTGTTTTTATAACTTTATTTATTACGTCAGATTGGGAATTAAGAACAGTGTATATTGAAATATTGCTTAATAAACTGAGATTGAGGGCAAGGAAAAGTGTATACTGGAAGGTTTACTAATTACAGGAAATTGGGATTGAGAAAGAGTGTATATTGAAAACTATTAGTAAGACAACATTGGGAGTTACTAACAGTATATATTGAAAAGTTTATTAATTACAGGACATTGATAGTGAGGAATGGAGTATATTGGTGAGTTTATTAGTTAAAGAATACTGACAGACTGGAACAGTGTGTATTGAGAAGTTTATTAATTGCAAGAGATTGAGAGTGAGGAACGGTGTATATTGATGAGTTTATTAGTTAAAGGATACTGAGATATTTGAACAGTGTGTATTGAAAGGTTTATTAATTACAGGAGTTTGAGTGAGGAACAGTGTATACAGAAAGATTTATTTTAGGACGCTTACAGTGACTAACTGTGTATTTATTTAAAGCTTATCAATTACAAGACATTGATAATGGGAGTACTGAATTTTTAAAATTTTCTGAATTACAATACTTTGAGAGTTATTAACAATGTATATTGAAAAGCTCATTAATTTCAAGATATTTTTAAATAGGAAAAGTGTATGTTGAAAACTTTAATAATTACACGACATGAAGAGACAGGAACAGTGTATATTGAAAAGTTTTTGAGTTTCAGAACATTAAGAGTTAGGAACCATGTATGAGGAAAAGTATATTTAGTACAGGACATTTAGTATGAGGAACAGTATATTTTGAGATGTTTATTATTTAAGGGACGTTGAGAAGGGAGGAAGAGTGTATATTAGAAAGTGTATACATTACAGGAGTGGGAGAGTGAGAAATAATGTATAGTGAAGTTTTTTAGTTAGAAGACAGTGAGAGTGATTAATAGTATATTCTGATGAGCTTATATGTTGCAGGACAATTTGACCGAGGAACAGTGGTTTTCAAAGTTTATTATTTTTGAGCTTTGAGAGAGAGAGAGAGAAGCAGTGTATATTGGAAATTTTTTTAATTATAGGACATTAAGAGTGAAGAACTGTTTTTTTTTTAACTTTATTAATTACGTAAGATTGGGAATTAGGAACAGTGTATATTAAAATGTTGCTTAATATAATGTCATTGAGAGCGAGGAAAAGTGTACACTGGAAAATTTGCTAAATTTTGGTCCTTGGTATTGAGGAAGTGTATATTGAAAACTTTTTTAGTAAGACAACATTGGGAGTGACTAACAGTATATATTGAAAAGTTTATTAATTATAGGAAATTGGGAATGAAGAACTGGGTGTTTTTAGAACTATTAATTATGCCAGATTTGGAATTAAGAACAGTGTATATTGAAATATTTCTTAATATAATGAGATTGAGAGCAAGGTAAAGTGTATACTGGGAGGTTTGCTAATTATAAGAAATTGGGATTGAGGAAGAGTGTATATTGAAAACTTTATTAGTAAGAGAACATTGGGAGTGAGTAACATTATATATTGAAAAGTTTTTTCATTATAAGATACTGAGAGTGTGGAAAAGTGTGTATTGAAAAGTTTATTAATTAGAGGAGTTTAAAGAGTGAGGAACAGTGTATACTGATTTATTTATTTTAGGACACTTAAAGTGACTAACTGTGTATATATTAAAAATTTATTAATTACAAGACATTGATAATGGGGAGTAGTGAATTTTTAAAATTTTCTAAATTACAATACTTTGAGAGTTATTAACAATGTATATTGAAAAGCTCATTAATTTCAAGACATTTTTAAATAGGAAAAGTGTATGTTGAAAACTTTAACAATTACTCGACATGAAGAGACAGGATCAGTGTATGTTGAAAAGTTTATTAATTATAGGACATTGGGAATGAAGAGCTGTGTGTTTTTGTAACTTTATTAATTATGCTAGATTGGGAATTAGGAACAGTGTATATTGAAATATTGCTTAATAAAATGAGATTGAGAGCAAGGAAAAGTGTATACTGGAAGGTTTGCTAATTATAGGAAATTGGGATTGAGGAAGAGTGTATATTGAAAACTTTATTCGTAAGACAACTTTGGGAGTGAGTAACATTATATATTGAAAAGATTTTTTTAAAATCTGGCGTTGTAAATCCATAGACTTACCGCTGTCCCATCGGGAGACTATTTCATTAAAACATTAACTCCATGAACATAGTTATTTAATGTTAACTGATTTTATCTGTTGTCAGTCCAAATCTGGTTGCTTATCAGTTCGATTATAAGACTATAATCGTAACGTTTTTAAATGAATGATTAAATAGTACAATGGATTATATTACACGTTTCTAAGCTGTGAGTTTTTGTTTCTATTTTTCTCTGTAAATATGCACTATACTTAAACTAAACACATACTTATACGACTTGGATTTAAATCTATTCATAAAGGATGTGAAAAAACAACGTATTTGCAAGTCATTTGAAAATACTGAACTACAAGAATAAGAGGATCAATTTAAAATAAAACACCAGTTTTAACAAATGAAGTTTTAATTAAAATTCCTTTTAACCAAAGAAATTATTCAGTCACATTTATTCAAGTTTAAACATTAAATCATCGTGTAATATCATTGCTTCGCCAACTTAAACATTTTCTACCCATCCTGTACATATTTTACAAAGCATAAAGAAAAAATATTTTTGATCGCTATAGATGAGAACGACTAACGGGTTCTAAACCCCTAAAACGCGATTTTCGCTCACGGACTTAAAATCGGTAATGAGCAAATTGAGAAAAATGAGGCAGAAATATTTGCGAGCAAATGCGACGTTAAACATAATTATTAGGCTTCACTAGCTTCTGCACTCTCCATCAAAACTTTATACTATTAAAGAAACATCCGTTTATGGTAAGAACGAAAATATCTAATTTGTATACGTAAAAATAAATGTAGAGCTAAGTTGTTTATGTTTGTGTGTTTTCTTTTAGCAAAGCCACGTCGGGCTATCTGCTGAGCTCATCGAGGGGATTCGAACCTCTGATATTAGCATTGTAAATCCGAAGACTTACTAGCGGGGGAGGGAAAAGCTAACCTAGAAAAAAAAGAATCGAACGGCAGTGGTATTAACAGTTAGAAACTACAGTATAGAAACTTTAATCTCATTGAAAGTGTAGCGTGTCAGTAAGATATCTTTACATTTACAAACGTTTAACCAAAGCTTTAGATTCCTGAGGTTGATTTGTCAGAGAGTATCTTGTTTACTTTTAACTTTAACTACCAAGCTCTGTAAGAGAAAAATCAGAAATTCCATAGCTCTAACCAATGAATACAAATAAATATCACAAACATACAGTAAGATTGATAAAATACTGGTTATTGAATTTTTAGTGACAGTTAAACTATATTTCAAATGTTTTACAAACGATAATTAATGAGAGAATTATTTTTCTTTGTATGAACATCCGGTTTGGTTGTTTACTAAAACATAACACATTGATATAAAATTTTTTATTATTTTATTTTGACACCAAAATCGACTTTATACGTTAACTGGTTCAAAAGTTATGAGCGATTTTGCAAAAATGCACCAAAATTTGGCCTCCATCTTGGATTTCTGTCTTGTCACAAAATTTCAAAATTCCATATTTTGGTCCAATTTGTGCTTTATACATAAGTGAATAACAACAATTTAAATATTATAGGCCAAGTGGATGCAAATAATGATCATTTCATATATATTGTGTAATTTTACGATTTTCGGTGGCGGCCATTTTGAAAAGGGCCCGAAAACTCCCTTATGCCATGAACGCGCAACCGGAAATTTATTTAATCTTCAAAAGTATCCTAAAAACTCTCAAAAAAAAGTTGGTTTAAGAGGATCATGGGGGATGCGGGCAGACCTATTATACATGCCCAACTAGACAATTTTTTTGTTCGTAAGACACCTCAAAATCACATACTGACACATTTTACCAACATAATATTCCCAAAGGAGCCTGAGCTTTCATAACTGACATTAAAATAAATAGTGACACAAGTTGTACATTAAACTTTGCCAAATAAACATTTTGAAAGGGAAATACCAAAGTAATTGAAGCGTACCTCAAGGTATAACATAATTGATAAAGAGAAAAACTGTGTGTGCTTTCATAAAATTCCAAGTTTCTGTGATTAGTTTAATGAGTTGATTCAGTTACTAAATATATAAAGAAATAAAGTTTGCTGTTAAGAAACCGTTTTCAAGAACGCGTTTTATTTTTCTCACGAATCTCGCACTGTGTAAAACTTTCTATACCTATCGGTGACAGAAAATGAGGTAAGAAAGATTTAATTTTCTGTTGTTTTCTTCAGTGTATGTTCCAGTAGAAAACCTCACTTGTACTCGAGGATACCGAAGAGATGCTGACAGGTGTTATAAGTATATATTACACACAATAACGTTAATAGTTTCCATTAAACACAAAATGATGTAAAATTTTAATATCATGTAGATTTGATACAATAAATTTGTTTTTGATAATAAACTCGTTGATAGGACTATAAAAGTTAACACTGAGTAAATAAATGCCAAGCGCGTAAGGCGTGCGACTAGTAATCCGAGGGTCGCGGGTTCGCGCCCGCGTCGCGCTAAACATGCTCGCCCTCCCAGCCGTGGGGGTGTATAATGTGACGGTCAATCCCACTATTCGTTGGTAAAAGAGTAGCCCAAGAGTTGGCGGTGGGTGGTGATGACTAGCTGCCTTCCCTCTAGTCTTACACTGCTAAATTAGGGACGGCTAGCACAGATAGCCCTCGAGTAGCTTTGTGCGAAATTCCAAAACAAACAAACAAAACAAATCCATATCCTCCTGGTCACTATGACACTGGATTCCAAACTAACTGCATGCCGTGCCCAGAAGGGACATATAGCACACTTTGCTCCTGAAGCTTGTATACCTTGTCCTGGAGATGAAATTACTGATGAAGAAGAAGCTAATACTAAAGATCTTTGTAGAAGTAATGGAGTAAGACGGTTTACTTTTATTGTTTCTTTAAAATTTAAAAATGTTTCTTTTTGTTAAAACACATTATTATAGTTAGACACTTCTTCATAACTTCCATAGTTTGCATTTTTCGGAAAAGCTTTTCCAGGAGGTGGAAACAATTGTAACGATTTAGAATGTTAATATTTTTTGTCAGAATCTTATATTTACATAAAAACATATATATGACAGAGTGGTATTGTTTTGGTAAAATAGTTAACAATATATATATATATATGTGTGTGTGTACAATTAAGAATTATTTCCTCTCTTCTATGAAGGATAACATCACGTAAGCATTCTATTCACCTAATATTATAACTAAAGTAAAAGTTCTTATTGAAACATATCAAAATAGAGCTTGTTTGTTTTTTAATTTTGCGCAAAGCTACACGAGGTCTTATCTGTGCTAGTCGTACATAATTTAGCAGTGTAAGATTAGAGGGAAGGCACCTACTGCCAACTCTTGGGCTATTCTTTTACCAACGAACAGTGGATTATAACGCCCCCACGGCTGAAAGGGCGAGCATGTTTGGTACGATGGGGATTGGAACCTGCGATCCTCGGATTACGAGTCGAACGCCTTAACCCATCTTTCCATGCCGGGCCTCTAAACAGAGATTTTTCAATGTTTTGTTTTAAGAGACTGACTTCTAACACTATAATACGTTTACTCATAAATACTATGTTTACATGATTGTATTAAGTTATACTACTGAATGTTACTTGGCACCACTATTTTCATATTAAGATACCATTTACATTTCAAATATATCTTAAAATGTCTACTTGGTGATTCTAGTAGACAGTAAGGTATTAATCAGTAGTTTATTTAACTTTATGTTATAATAAGAGTAATAATAATTTTATACAAATCTTTCTTTACTGGTAGGACGCTCGACTCCTAGTCTGTAGATCACGGGATCGAACCCCGTCACACCCATCATGCTCGCTCTTTCAGTGATAGCGTTATAATGTAACAGTCAATCTCTCTATTTCTTTGTAAAAGAGTATCCCAAATGTTGGCCTTGGGCGGTCATAACTAGTTGCCTTCTCTCTGGTATTACACTGCTGAAGTAGGGATGGCTAGCACATATAGTCCTTATGTAGCTTTGCTTAAAATTGAAAAACAAACAAACAAACTTTACCAGCAGTGTATTATGGGTTTCTAGCAAGAATAAAATAGTGGTACAAGTTAGGGATTTCGATACAACGGTTAATCCTCTTATACGGTTTCAAGATGGGCTCAAACATTCAGACAAATAGTATTGAATAATTGTGTTTCCTCAAGTATATTATTTCAAAATTAGGAACAGCAAGCGTTGGAAGCCATCTTGTAGCTTTTCGCGAAATTGAATAACAAACAAACAAACATATTGGCATCTCTTCCACACACCTGTGTGCTTCACGTCATTACTAATAAGATCTAAAGATATTTGATTAAAACACCATGTCTACCATAACAGCTCCCCGCTTGTACAGCAGTACGTCTACGGATTTACAGCGCTAAAATCAGGGGTTAGATTCAACTCGGTGGGCTCAGCAGATAGCTCGATGTGGCTGTGTTATTAGAAAATATACACATACACTCAAGTCTTCACTTCAGTATATACTGCATACAGTATTTTGTTTTTCAAATAACATAAAAGTAATTTGTCAAAATAAATACAAATGTTTTAATGTAGGATTATAATAATATTTGATCGTCAAAACGTTAACAGTTCTGAATAAAAGAATTGTTACCAAGTTAGCGAAAAACGTCGTAAGCAGCAGCGTACGGTGTGCAATGTTTGCTACTGAAAGTCTACTGTTATTCATATCTGAAATTCACACTGAAGGTCTAGTAAAGAAACCTTTGTAAAAATTTCTGTCAATATTTTTGTACTGTAAAGAAAACTTACCAGGATACGATTCATTACATATAAAAAAATTAAGTATCATAGCAAGTGAAGATTTTTTGTTTGTTTGTTTGGGAATTTCGCACAAAGCTACTCGAGGGCTATCTGTGCTAGCCGTCCATAATTTAGCAGTGTAAGACTAGAGGGAAGGCAGCTAGTCATTACCACCCACCGCTAACTCTTGGGCTACTCTTTACCAACGAAAAGTGGGATTGACCGTAACATTATACACCCCCCTCGGCTGGGAGGGCGAGCATGTGTAGCGCAACGCGGGCGCGAACCCGCGACCCTCGGATTACGAGTCGCACGCCTTACGCGCTAGGCATAAAGTTTGAAATGGTAAGTGAATAACAATTAATCAAATAGGGTTTGTTTGATTTTTGTTATATATCTTTACACATTTTGTGAATCACTTAGTTAACATAACTATGTGTTTCATACTGAGTTGTATAATAAGTTAAATACCTTGAAGAAAATGGTGTGATATTAGTTATCTTGTCTAATAACGTGTGTTTGGATGGATTCTTGTTATATTGTCTAATAAAATAAATATGATGGAAAACTAGCTGATTTCCTGTTGTATAACTATATTTCTCTTTATAACATAAGTATATAATTACATACTTATTTATATATCAGTGAGAATGAATTGATGAAACTGTGTCTTGGTGATTAGCTGGATTGGAATGTAAATTGTGTGTTGTTAATAGTACTGAATAGGATTTAAAGAAGTTAGTTGGTTTCTCGCTGTATAATTTATAAAAACAAGTATAGATACCCTGAGCTTGTTGAATACATGTTGGCAGCTAGTTAAACCCACCAGAGGGCACTTTGACAGACAGCTATGACAGGGTATTATGATATGGTTGTTCTACAAAATAACCTTTGGTGATACTATGACGTCATCATATTTGACAATTTGAAAACGTGAAGTATAGTTGAAGAAACTATGTAAGATCCTGTTCGATGATCGTTTGAAGTAAGTAACTCAGGAACTAATGAAACTAACTGAATTCCTTTAAGTGAAATAACTCTACCAGTGAAAAGTTAAAATAATATAATACGCGTTCTTTTTTCTATGTTATTTATCCGCTTAAATTGTAAATATATATATATATGTAAGCAGTTTCCAACTTTCTAAAGGTTATTATTGGTTAATATGTTTGAATTTTTTTTAATTTCGCGAAAAGCTGCACAAAGGCTATCTGCACTAGCCGTCCTTAAATTTGGAGTGTAAAACTAAACGGAAGGCAGCTAATCTTCACCACCCATCGCCAACGCTTGGGCTACTCCATTATTAACAAATATTGTGATTGATCGTAAATTAATAACGCCCTCACAGCTGAAAGGGCGGGCATGTTTGGTGCAACGAGGATTCGAACCCGCGGCCCTCAGATTACGAGTCGAACGCTTTAACCCACTTAGCCATGCCGGGACAAATGAGAAAGAAGTTAATTCGTTACAGGGACCTCGTTAGAATAAAATCTTTGAATTACAAAAATAATGAAAATGCATTATAAATGCAAGAAATATCGTATTTGTATCTTACAACGGCTGGTACGGGTAAGCGTTTTAAAACGTTATTTTCTGCTTATCAGTAAAAGTGTTAATACCCATACCAGCCATTCTGAGATACATTTTCATTTCAAGTGGATTACTCATCGTGAAGAAATATCGTATTTATTGAAATAAAATTTTAAATATGTTAAATCAAGATTATTGTTGGGTTCAAAGTATCATACACATTACTAATATTGTTAACTTACATTTGAAGTTTTTTTTCTGTTTTACGTAATCGGCAGAGCGCGTAAACTGATTTTAAATACGACTCTCTGTCTTAAGATCCAAGTGAAGTGGTTCCGAAGGCTACGCTCCCATCGGTTTCAAAATCTACAGTTACAAGATACGCTTGGTGGATAGCACTCATTTTGATATGTCTCATTGCTTTGTGGTCAGTTACATGTTATCTTCAATTTCTTTATAATTAAAATATGTGAAACACGGGAATTAAACATTTGATGATATTGGGGTTGGAGAGTATCTGGCCTCAATATCCAATTATCTTTTAACTGAACAGTAAAATTCTGTGTTCATTTTTTGCGCTCTAAATTTGGTTTCTGTACTCACACTGCTGTTAGAAACATCTGCTTTCACGTGTGGTACTATATTCATGTATCTGTCTTCTTACGAGATACAATGTTGATAGATCTGAGTTCAAGCAAGGTATTAATATACCTCCGCCTTTATATGACGTATCATGTTGGTACATGTGGTTTCATATGAAGTACTACGTTCCATATGACGTATTATGTTGGTACATGTGGTTTCATATGAAGTACTACGTTCCATGGGTCGAAACATTATAACTGAATACATAAAGAATCCATACAATTATTTGTTGGTTGAGCATGAAACACATTTATAATTATATCTGTAACACATTATCCATAGCTTATTTAATACTAATATGTATTTTAATGGTCTTGAAACACGTGATTCTTATTTATTTTCTTTTTTGTGATAATCGTGCAGCGTTTTTTGTTGTTTCTACAACTGGAAAGAAAACTCGGGAAGAAAGGAATATTTTGAAAAACCGTGTTTTACACAAACAGCCTGGTGCTGAAAAGATAACTACTGATAAATTGGATATATTGGAGGCTATGCCACTGATCCCTGAATGTGAGAAGAAGGCCCCGACAAAGAATGTTAAAAAGACAGAAACTAATATACTAATAAAGCAAAAAGAGACCGAATGAACAATCCTGGAGACAATAAATGAAAACTACCTAGAAGAAATGAATACTTTGGTTCGAAATTCAATTAAGTTCTTATTCATCTTACGTTATAATTAATATTTGGTACAAGTAAATTTACATTTTTTACAGTTAAAAACATTTCATTTTAATATAATGTGTACTACGTCAAACTACGTGTGCAATATCAAACAGATGTTGCATGTTTAAAATCAGTGTTGTTAATACCTTGGGTTAACCAAAACTACTGAGAAAGATGCGTTCAGAAAATCTTTAATGTTCAGAGTCGTTTGAATATATGCGATTTTTCTTCCAAAATAGACCTTCACGTGTTCGATACCATTAAGGTCTAATAAGTCTATATGCTAGTTAAACTGGTGAATCACTTCTTCTTCAATCTTAGTTCATGTTGGAAGACAGTTACCATCCATTAAACCGAAGCCAGAACCAAACGTAACAGTATATGATAGTGTAAAAAGTACGCATCACCTTTACTAATGTCCATAGTATTAATAACATTTGGAAAACATAAAGATCAGAATGCCCTTTCGTAATTTTTCATTCACATATATACTATCACTGCTGATTTAGTGAAATATCCAGTTCTCTTCTTTTGGACTTTACTAAAATTATTAAATATTTTAAAGCATTATAAAGTGCATGGTTTACTCCAAAGTAGCAAAAAAAAAAGACAGTTTGAAAACTATTTCTCTCTGTAATGTAAAGTAAATAACCAGTCATTAGAGTTAAGATCACATAACTTTTCTTGCATAATTTATATAATAATAAATCGAGTAGAATTCTTGACATTTAATCATAACCTTACTGTCATCTTGTCTGGGTAATAATATAAACAATATAGTTATCCTTTGTGGACGTGCAAAATATAAATGGAAAACTATTTAAGTTATTGTCTGCTGTATATTATTCTTTATTCATTACATGAAACAATTATGAAATTTTTGAAAAATATCGTTCAATTTGATGATATATTATTATATTTATAACAAAAAATCACGTTTCTTAAACACATTTAACATTTAAACTTAAATAATTAGGTTGCTCCCTCACCTTCAGTCAAAACATAATCATATTCAAATAATGACGTATTCCACTTACATTGAACAAAATTATCTTCCTATTATGCTTCAAAATTTGGATTGTATTTTATATAATGTATTTTTGCCTTGTACACTTATCAAAATTAAATTCCATGAAGCTTCTTTATTTTCTATTTCATACTATTATTTTGCTTTTCGATTTTATTTTGCACGTCTAGTCATATCAAAGTCTATCATCTAAACTGTTCGGTACATTCTATACGGGTACGAGGTCTGTTCAAAAAAAATACGCGGACTGACGTCATAAAACAAAATGTACTTTATTTAGAAGTTACAGGTCTGGGACCCCTTCAAAGTACTTTCCTCCCCAACGCACACACTTATACCGACGGTGTTTCCACTTGTTGAAACAGTCCTGGTACGCTTCTTTTGTAATGTCCTCCAGCTCCTTCGTCGCATTTGCCTTAATCTCGGGAATCGTCTCAAGTCTTCTTCCTTTCAAGGGTCTTTTGAGTTTGGGGAACAAGAAAACATCGCAAGGAGCAAGGTCAGGTGAGTAGGGGGGTGGGGGGTGGGAAAGAACAGTGATCGAGTGTTTGGTCAAAAACGCACGAGTTCTGAGGCACAAATTTCGCAGCAACGCGGTGCATCTTCAATTTTTTCGGTCAAAATCTCGTAACAAGATCCAACTGATATCCAGCTCCCTGACAGTCAGACGTCGATTTACCCGCACCAGGGTGTTGATTTTGTCGACGTGTGGGTCGTCAGTTGACGTGGAAGGACGTCCAGGACGCTCATCATCTTCAATGAACTGTCGACCATCCTTAAAACGTTCATGCCACTTGAAACATGCCGTACGCTTCATAACAACATCACCGTAAGCCGTGTTAAGCATAGCAAAAGTTTCAGTCGCAGATTTTCCAAGTTTAACACAAATGTTCACAGCAAGTCGTTGCTCCTTCAGGTCATTCATTCTGAAATCCGCCAAACGAAAACATCGCACTTCACTTAAAACCGCGTAGCTAATACACAAATGAAGATATCTGCAATCGGGAAATGGCGTTGTAATCAGCTGATCTGTGCGAACCTAGCGACACCAAACGGATTCCCCTGGAACCAACTGGAGCCGCGCAATTCAAACAGTCCGCGTATTTTTTGAACAGCTCTCGTATCTAGGTATTTATGTAAATTATACAATATATTGAAGAAAAATTCATTTTTCAGAGAGAAAAAACTAATCAAACAACAAGAACTTAGAAATGAATTTTTTTTTCATTTATTTTTCTTTATCTTAGATATTATTCAAAATTTCACCACAAATGTATAATTCACAGCAGACAAAAAATCATGGCTCACAGAATGTTCTCGCGCTTTCTTTCTTTACTGAGAGAGCACGTCCTGGTGTTAGCGTACCTGGAGGGTTCATTATTCGTGTCCCGCTGTCAAAATATTTCAATCATACTTTAAGAAATGGATCCGCTATAAGAGGGACAGTAAAATTCTAATTGGATTGTCTCCTCAAATGTGAAAACACTGGAACAGTTTCATGCCACTTTAGGTTCGTTTTCTGACACAAATTAAAGAACTCTCAACTGCAAGTATTTTGTTTATTATTTGTTTGTTTGTAATTAAGCTTCAAAGCTACACATGGGCGTTGTACCAATGGGGGGGATACTGCAAGTATTATTTTCAATAGCAACATAGCCATACTGTTTTCGAATCGGCGGGTTGACAATTTGTTCAAGATAAGCTTTGTCTGTTGATGTTGTACACTTATTCTGCTCTAAACTTAAGAAAAAACAGACCCCAAAAATTTTGGACACATCTAAGAAGACTAACAAATGGAAATACAACGACAAGAAAATACTCGCCTTCAGTGCACAATAACACCACAGCATATACGAATAAAGAAAAAGATGAAATGTTCAAATACCGACCCAGACATGAACACATACTGCTATAATAAGGTAAATAACTTCATAACAAACAACAGTGAACTATTCAAACTACTCTTCCCAGTGGACTTAAACAATTATCAAACCAACAACACAAACACAATTTAAGCTCAAAAACCCATAGAAGCAATTACTAACACTAAAAATAAATCACCAGGAGAAGATGGTATACAAGCCATTCTTCTTAAGAAAGCCACTCCGAAATTATTTGAACATCTTACAGCAATTTTTAATCTATCAACTTATTCTGGTTATATCCCGGTTTCTTGGAAGCATGCAAATGTACTACTGTTCCACAAAGAAGGAAAGCCAGCCGATAACTCAAATAGCTACAGACCAATCAACCTGACCAGCTGTATAGGCAAAATTCTAGAGAGAATAATTAGTAACAGGCTCTCCGCATTCCTGGAGACAACATCAAAATTACCAGAAGAACAAAATGGTTTCAAAATATTGAGACAAACAACAGACCACTTAGTCAGGTTAACAGAAACAATTGTCGGTAGTTTTAATAAAAGAAAATGCACTGTCGCTTGCTTTCTCGACATTGAGAAAGCATTCGACACTGTATAGAACAACGGTCTCCGGTTCCGAATGCAAGAAATGGGACTAATGCGGAGAACTATTCGCTGGCTGTAAAACATTCTGGAAAACAGATCAAACAGAATAGATGTTGAAGGGACATTCTCTAAGAGTTTCCTCCATAAGCTGGTGTCCCTCAAGGAGGGGTAGTTAGCCCTATCCTATTCATCATGTACGTGAATAATATGCCTCTAAATGATCCAAATAATGGATACTCATCACAGTTCGCAGATGATGTAGCAATCTGGATAAATGCACCAACACCGGCAACAGCAGCCACAACCATACAACCACAATTAAACAGAATAAGTGAATATTGCCAAAAATACAAATTCAAAATAAACACAACTAGCGGTATTCACAAAATTAACTAAACATGAAAAGTACAACCAGAGATTTACATGAATTGTGAACAACTCCAAATTGCTACATCAGCAAAGTTCTTAGGACTTACGTTCGATTCAAAACTAACGTGAGTAAACCACATAAATAATATTAGAACAAAAAACTGGCGAAGAACAAACTATGCTAGGTGTCTAACAGGCAAAAACAGTGGAGCTACGGCAGACAACATTATGAAAATATATAAAACATACATTAGACCCGTCATCCACTTATTTCATTTTTAGAACAGTACGTTTTATTCTAATAGTGTAGAATATAGCACCGTACAAAGAGCAAAGTTTTTATCACGTACGATACTAATGTTTGTCAGCAAGTCCTGAAAAGTTATACACCATTGTTTGTCGGTATCATTTAATTAACAAAATCATATTTTGATGATGGTGTTGTTTTTTTAACATTTTCTTCAATTCGTAAAAACGTCAATGCCAATTAACGTGAAATCTCATAACGAGGGAAGCTGGGTTGTAAGTTTAATGAATATTACCACAATAAAAAAGAATCGAGTCTTCATTACAACAATAAAGTTGGTTTGGTTTGTTTTGAATTTCGCGAAAAGCTACATGAGGGCTGTCTGCGCTAGCCGTTCTTACTTTAGCAGTGTAAGACTAGATGGAAGGCAGCTAGTCATCATCACCAACCGCCAACTCTTGGGCTACTCTTTTACCAACGAATAGTGGGATTGACCGTCACAATATAACGCCCCACGGCTGAAAGTACGAGGATGTTTTGTGTGACGGGGATTCGACCCGCGACCATCAGATTAAAATTCGAGTGCATTAACCATCTGGCTATGCCACGTCACATAAAATTAGTACCTTATTTTATCAAATTATAAATAATTTGAGAAGATGTGTTGAAAATGTCTTATCAGAACAGAACTGTCATACCTTTCCTTGTTTGATAAGTACTTGTGTTGTGTCTCCATAAACAGTATTTTTTCATACCTAACGAATCGCTACCGAGACTTTTAGCGAATATCGACTGTAAGCCTGAGGATTATTGGTTCGCGTCTTGTTACCGCAAAAACACGTTTTGCACTTTGGATTGTGGTTGAGCTATAAGAGAAAAGGTTAATTTCTACTATTTCGTCAGTAGCCCAAGATTTGCCAGTGAGTACTCTTGATTAGTTACCATTTCTCTGATGCAGCGGTTCACATTGACTGTCCCCCCAGCGGCTCTGCAGACTTACAACGCTAAAAACCGGGTTTCAATACCCGTGGTGGGCAGAGCACAGATAGCCCATTGTGTAGCTTTGTGCTTAATTCAAAGCAATAACAACCCATTGACTGCATTTTAACTCACTTTGATTTGCGCGACATCCACCCTGCTGGTACTTGTAATATTTTTCTTGTCAGAGTTTGTATTTTGTTAATTTTGTTTTGTTTGGTCAAACTTTTGCGACATACTTAACAAACTGTCACAACTGGACAGCACTGCTCTGTTCTTATCAGTTTGCCACCAGTGGCTCAGCGGTAAAGTTCACAAGCTAACGACGCTGATAATAGGATTTCGATACTCATGATGAAATGCAGCACAGAGAGCTCAATGGCCAATTATGACCATGTGGTTATGACGCTTGACTCGCAAGCTGAGAGTCGCCTTTTCATTCGTGTGGATATTATAATGTTACGGTCAATCCCGCTTTATCTGTATTGTGAATTAGTAAAAGAATAGCGCAAGAGGTGGTGGTGTGTGATGATGTCTAGCTGACTTTCCTGAAGTCTTTCACTACTAAATTAGATGACTAGCGCAGATTGCATTCGTGTAGCTTTGCGCGAAATTCAACAAACAAGCATTTGTTTGTTTGGAGTTAAGCACAAAACTATACAACGAACGGTCTGTGTTTTGCTCCCCACGGGTATCGAAACCCAATTTCTAGTGGTATGAGTCCACAGGCATACCATTGTGCCGTTGGGGGGTCACAACAAACAAAATTATTAATTCAAAATAGGCTTCTTCTTAAATTTGTGGTCTTTTGCGTTGATTTGGTTAACTGTTGTCAGATGTAAGAGATTACGGACTCTTGTTGATTCTGTTGTTGTTGTTTTGAAGTAAGCATAAAGCTACAGTAAGCGATTATTATTTAGCTTGAATGCAAACTTCATAATATACTTTCGTAGATTTTTTTATCAATAGAAACCTGTTTTTTATATATTTAACCATCCTTCCTCACTTTTTTGTATTATTATGGATTGTCAGGTTTATGGGACTGAATACTCTGTAGTTGGTGATGAATTTGAACAATAAATGGACATAACAAAATTCAATCATTTTAAGAATGATATATTTCAAACAAGTCAAATGAATGTAAACCCACACATATGACAAAAACTTGGTTCAGTGTTGTGTATCACAATTGTTTATAAAGCTTCAAATAATTCTCATTTCATCTAAAGCATTCGTACACGCTTGTTTAATAACTTCAGAATCCAACAGACAAGGCCTAATATGCACAGGTGATTACGGTGCACGACTTGTAATCTGGCATTTGCGAGTTCAAATCACCATCTCACCAAACATGCTTGTCCTTTCAGCTGTAGGGAGCATCATAAAGGGATGGTCAATCCCACTAAGCATTGGATAAAAGAGTAGACCAAGAACTTAGAAACTGAAATAAGACTTCTTTTGTTTACATTGAATATGTCAAACCACTGTTATATCAAAAATATGTTCTTTCAGAAGGTAATCATTTATAAAATTATATTAACTAAACAGCACAATAATTGTGCTTGTACTCAACAGTAAAGCCAATCTAATATCGTATTTTTTAATTTTTTTTTTTTTACCAGGGGGAAGTTGTCATTCAATAGCATTCTACAACTCACCAAACACGTTAAGTGGTTGACTGTTAGTCTTATAACAAACCCATATCTTAAAGTGTAAAAATAATCTGTGGCTCCAATGTAGCATTGTTTCTAGAAGGTTCCTAGGTTAATTTATGAATAAAGGTATCTTGAACAGTTTACAAAAAACCTATCTCCCTAACGGATTGGTTCTAGTCTTTCCCGATCTATATGCCTGAAAATAAATCACCCATAATTATGATTTCATTAACTCTTTGAGCATGGGTTCGAACACGGAGACTGATCCTTGTAACCATTTCGTGCTGCTTATAGTGTTCATGCTATAATATTTTATTTATTATGTATATGTTGACGAAATTTTGCATATTAACAGTAAATATTACAAGACTTCCCTACTTAAAAGTTTTACTGTTCTTAAGTGTATGTGTGTTTTCTTATAGTAAAGCCACATCGGGCTATCCGCTGAGTCTACCGAGAGGAATCGAATCCCTGGTTTTAGCGTTGTAAATCTGTAAACTTGCCGCTGTACTAATGGGTGACTTATAAAACGGACCTTCACAAAATCATCTGTCCCGGCTTTGTTTTAATAGATCAACATTTTGCAGAATACAATCATCTTTCAGTTATAATATCAGGTTGAGGAATAATTCGTGAGCGTTTTTAAATAATTTCATTCAAGCATTACATGCAAGACTATACAATACTTCAATGCATGAACACATTACACCCAAAACATTTATTATGATACTTTATTTCATGTAATACCTAGGTATATAGTATGCATTATTTTAAACGAAATTGCAAGAAATTAAATGCGAAAAGTAGATGGTGTCGAAAATGCTCGATTTTGTCCACTTGACATTCTATTTAATGAGCTGAAAATGAAAGCAAAAATTAAAGACATATGAAAATCAAACACACCATCTATTAGAGCAAAATATTATCTACCAAATGACATGAAATATTTTGCGAAAGCGTTTCATTTATGAATATATTTTTTAACTTGAAAAAACGCTCACGAATTATTCCTCAACCCAATACATGATATATATATATATGTAAATATACGTTATTACTGTTTACAAATAAGTTCTTAAACTTTGTTGTTTTTTTAAACATAGAACAGTAAATAAAAATGCATGGCAACAGTTATCTTTTTGGTATCGAACCTTTTACTTATTTGCTGTTTTTTGTAGGTTGCTAAGTCTTTTCACATATTGCAGGTAGAGGATGTGAAATATAATAATATTTCAATTTTTATCTAGTGTAACGGATTTAACGTTATATGTTTGATACCTCCGTTTGTTTAAGAATACTTTTCTTTTTTGCATTTAACATATATTCTTGACAGTGTATTGTGCAAGTTCCGCCTGTTCTCTTACTTTGTAGAAGATTCGTAGGAGTAAGAATCAGTAATATTTGTTTTACAAAAACACACAAGAGCATTATTGAAACTTCGAGAAACTCGCGTGATTCATGTAAAAGTAGCTTAGTAGCTGAGAGATAAAAGAAGAGTATTATTATTAGTCAGGTACAGTCAGTATGTTATAGTTCTAGGAAGTTTTAATTGTGATTAACGCCTATTAATCGGACAACTATAGAATTTAACCAGGAATGTTCATAAATTTCGAACATTACAAACCGCTCAACTACCGTAAATTACTTTGGACATTATTATTTCTACATGGACATAAAATATATTCGCCGGTAAAAGTCAACTTGTAAGGGTGTGAGGCTAGCTTAGAAAAGTCAGCATTAGTTAAAGCAAGACAGAAACCCAGAAAGAGGAAGCCCGTATCGAAGTGGAAAGTAAGCATCTCGAGGCTGAACAAAATCATATCAAAGCCAGGAAATAAAATAGGCCAAAAGAAATTGATTTTAGACTCAACTTCAGTTGACAAAGGCAAAATGAGAACTCTGAACTCAGTCGGCATATTAAGATACCACCACTTAAAGAAAATGAAGTTGATAAATATTTAGAACATTTAGAGAAAGTTGCTCAAATCATGGAATAACCCACCGAAAAATGGTCATTATTGCTACAGTGTTTTGACTGGTAAAACAGATAGCCAGATGTGACTTTGCTGTAAGAAAACGCACACACACATACAAGAAGCTTATGCTGCTCTCTTTCTAGAAGATTGCAAAGATGATGATAATACTAAGGCAGTTATCGTCTAAGTATATTACCAAGTTCCAGAATCTTATCGCCAAAAGTTTCGAGGTTACAACAATTATGATGCCCATGAAAAAGAGATTTACTTTGATATGTGTTGTAATTATATGCATATTGGCAGTAGGTTTGGTAATTTAAGTCAATTATGTTTAATTTATGAATTTCAATGCTGTACAAGTTACGTTCTCAAAACTTATTTGTATCAAAAGAAAGTTGAACCATTACATGAAGCAGCTGTTCTTTCCAATGATTACATTTTAACTCATAAAACCACTTTTCATAAAAAGAAATTCTTCCCAACTAAGCAAAAACCTGTACCCCTAAAGTTGAGGATACTATTAAAAATGCAGTTTCTGTAGTTCAAAATCTTCTAGCAGGTTGGACAAAAACTTCATCAAAATTATCAAGGCCTGTCTTCCATTTCTATAAACACCTTATAATATTATGCCCTGTTGTTGGAGTTTTAAAAAGAAAAAGAGGCAATATCCAGTGCATTTGTGTCCACATCTGGATTTAGTTTTACCAAATCATTCGATGTTGTTGATTTGGTCACTGATAGAAGGGTTAACGTAGTTAGGGAGGAATTTAAACTTTTTGTGTCTGTTGGTTCTGCAATTTCATAAACGACACTACTAATCTCCTACCCTATGTATTTTACGTGATATTAGAACGACTAAACTATCATTGTTAGAGGGTATATTGACTTTAGGTTCGAGTTCTGCCATTGCTGGTCTATCATCACTCAGGGTAATGAAGGTAGCTTTGATAATGTTCCTCTTCATAACATTTATTTAACATCAGACCTAGTTTCGAGACCAGTTGTGGGTGGAGTGAGACCTACTGTGCCAATTAATAGTATGTCATTATTGTTGGAAACGATTTGGCCAGCGGAAAATTTGTTAACAAACCCAGGATGGTTAGTGAACCGATCACTGTTTCATATAAAGATGATGTTGTTGTTGAGGATAATTCATAAGTTTCCTTTATGTGCTGTGAGTTGAGCTTTGGGAAATATATTAAGCCAAAATGAAATGTTTTGGATCCAAAAAGAATCCTGTGAATAACTGTTACCACTAACAACTCATTAGTGAGTGACAATGCTGGAAGTGAGGAATCTGATTCAACTGGTGAAGTTTATTTGCGAGAAGTAAACTGATCATTGAAATGATCAGGAAAACGATCTGTAGATCTTTTCTTTATTTAAATACGCACTTCCAAAAGATGAACTGAAGAAAGTTCCAAACGGCTATTTTTTCAAAATCGTTGTGCTCATAAGAAAATGGAGATTATTGTAAAAAAGCATTTTAAGAAATGTCACAATTTTATGAGCTTTTGTGCTTAATTTTCCTAATGTTACTTACAAGGTTCTCGCATACAAAAAAAAACGACAAAACTTCATAAAACAAAAGCTATAAACCAAGTCTCAACTACGACTATAGTCAAGATAAGAGTGAAATAAAGACACAAAACTATGCTCAAAATACTACTGGTTTCGGTATAAATAAATGTTTCAAAAGGATACATGAGTAACTACTGGTAGCTTCTCACTAGTCAATGACTACGTAAACTGTATGAGATTTTGTTTAAGATACACTCACCAAGACCTGTGTTTATTAAAAAACAAAACAAATTAAGATAAACCACAAAGGGACCACGAAACTCTGAGTTATAAACTTATCAAGAAATGAAAAGAAAAGTCTTGGTCTGAATGTGAAAAGTATTTATTTAAATTAAGGCAGTTATTATTTTAGTTTAATGTTTTCTATACCTTGGTATAATCACTGATGTGTGACTTGTGTTTATGTGATATTTTGAAAAGATCTCTTGTTTTAAAGAGTTAAACAGTGAAATGGTTACTAAAAAGTTAATATTATGTTATTATTGGTTAACAAATGGAAGTGAAATAGAGCACAACAAAAGCCTCAAAGACGTTTGACAAATGTTTTCTGGTTCACACGTGTTTTATAATCTAGTCTTCATGTAAAGTCTTCTAATCATAAGGATAAGAAGTGAATTAATATTCCTATTCGTACAGATGTTATATACAATATAAATATGTTCAGATATATGTTACTGAAAGAGACCTGTTTTAGTGAACATTAATATTGTGTCCTTTCTTTAATTTCCATCACTTCAACTTACTTATGATTTTCGTGATTTTAGTTGTATATCAGAGCACAATAAAACGCGTATACATTTTTTACTTCGATAACACTGTGTAACACAACTTTTGTTCCAAGAAAGTTTGTGTTATTTCTTAATTGCTTGTGTTATAAAAGTACAGAAAATGGTCATTATTCCCTTCAAACTTTGCTTTGCTTTTGTGACGTTGATAATAAAATTCAGAAAATTCACCCATTTTCTGTGTAAAAATGGGCAAAATTGCACACTTCTGCCTTCTCTCTAGTCTTACATTGCTAAATTAGGGACGGCTAGTGCAGATAGCCCTCATGTAGCTTTGCACAAAATTCAAAACCTGTGTAATTTTTGTTTTCTGCAGTTGACTGTTCTTTTCTGTTTTCTCTCAACATGTCTGCTGACTCACACCGCTAAAAACCGAGTTTCGATACTAGTGGGGCAGAATACAAATAGCTTTGTGCCGAATTTTAAACAACAAAAAAACCTTAAATGTTAGCCATAACATCTTATACTAATGTTACTAGTCCACAAAATTGTTTTGTTTTCTTTAACGAAATAATGAAAGGAAGAGCATAGAATAATAACACGTGAAAAGCTGATGCTTTTCGTAACTGTGATAAATTTTCTGGCTCTCAAAGTTTGGTTTGAATTTTGTGCAAAGCTACACGAGAGATATCTGTACTAGACATTCCTAATTTAGCAGTGTAAGACCAGAGGGAAGGCAGCTAGTCATCACCACCCACCGCCAACTCTTGGGCTAATCATTTACCAACGAATAGTGGGATTGACCGTCACATTATAACCTTCCCACGGTTAAATTGGCGAGCATGTTTGGTGTGACGGGGACTCTCAAAGTAATTACAAGTATTATAAAATATTTCTTCTGTCTGGTGATAAGGTGGGGTGAGAAACTTTGAATTCAGAAATAATCCATGTAGTATAAATGATTCAATAAAGGAAAATGAATTCTGAATACTACATGTTGTCTTCGTGTCTTTGTATCAGAAACATTACGCGAAAAGTAACACAACAAAATATGTTTTGTGAGGTAGATAGACTAAAAAGTACATTATTTTGTTATTTTACTTCTCTTGTACTTCTCGATGTGTATTTTCATACATGGTTAAGGACCTTCCCATGGAAGGTTCTATATTTATGTTATTTTCTCTGAGACCTGAATATCCACCTAGGTGTTTGCCGCGTATGGGGACAGCTAAAGGGGAAAAGAGAATCCTGGTGATCAAGTGTTGTTTGGGACACTGCAACACATCACTTTGACCTTGAATTCCTGTAGTTCCTCCAGGATCATTCAGCTGGTCCTGTTGGGCTAGGGTCAAATGAGTATCAGTGTTGGGCGTTTCAACGGGTATTGAGGGCATTGTGTCTGAGGCTGGTGTTTGAGCATAACACCCACGTAGCCCTGGTGTTACTACAGTGCCCTTGTTTGTAATTGTAGTGCATCCCTCGTAAAACTCCATGGTGGGTGTGGTCTGTTGGCACTAAATTATTCTCATTTAAAAAAATAAATGACAAAAATAGTTAATTGACAAGTTACCACATATGAAAGACTGTTCTCCAATTCGCACCTCGCACTCTTTCTATACACTGTTTTCTTTTGTTCATTTTTAACTGAGAAATCTTAGAGCAAATGTCTCTATTTTTTTATTCTGAAGGGTTTAAAGGGACTTGGCGGTTTTTAAGTCAGTGAAGAAGCTACTTTCTGAGGACATCTTGATGGAAACATGTACAATAAAACGTCTTCTGAATTTCAAGGTTATTGGGGATATACCCATTTTGGTTACTCCCCATGCTACTTTGAATTCCTCCCAAGGTGTGATTATTGAGAAAGATTTATGAAACACCCCAGAGCTAAAGATCTTCGATCGTTTCTCCAGTCAAATATTTTCTGCTGTGTGACACATTTCTACTTGTAAAGAAGGAATTATGCTACATATCGGTGTTTTTATTTTGACGTTCACATCCTCAAGTCCACACAGATTATCTGAACTGTAAGGTATGGTCATATATCCCTATATCTTTCAGATGTTTTCAGTGTCATTCAAATGCTTCTTGTTCTGTTTCTGTGATGTGTGTTAGTTATCATGGCAAAACCATGATTCTTATAATTATTCGTCAGTTGTGATGGTTTTGATCCTTCTTATTTTTCTGTATGTTTTACGTTGAGGAGTGAAAGGCACAGCATTTAAAATCTGTTAGACACATTTATTATCCAAAGGCTTGAAAGTTATTGTTCTCTACTCCATTTTGGATATATGTTGCTGCAAGACGTTTCACTGCTACAGGGGAAATACAAAATGATCTTTTCATGCCTCTAAGAGGGTCTTTGTCACATCAAGTAAAGATTCCTTTGCTTTCTATAGATAAAAGAGTTAACAAGTCAATGTATACTCCTTTCTTTCTCCCCAGTGTTGCATCCATTACTGGTTGGATCCATAAGTTTCAGCCCTAGGTTCTGGTGATTCCTGGGGTCTATCTTATTTGGCTCCAAGATTCAGAATGATTATTCGTTCATGTTTCCAGCCACTGGTATTTGCTTCAACTGACAGAGATCTGTCCAATTGACCCAGGGTAGGTTCTATGGAGGTCTACAGACTTTTTTCCTCTAAAAAAATGGCGTGATTACAAGCAGAAGGGTTCGCTACACAGTTCCCATCTACCTAAATAAAAATGGCCATTTTTATACAGTGGAACGGTCGAGGTTTTTCTAATTACGATAAAATTAAAGCCTTCATCATTCCTATTGTCCTACATGTCTTTCCTGATAAGAAGCTCTCCTAAAACCTGCTGATACAATCACATTTTGGCAGATTCTTTATATCAGAATTACAGGTTATGTGACGAATGAGCTCAGGAAAGAGACACTGTTGGTTGACCAGTAAATCTGACTCATAAACGGGCCTGGAATATATTTCACGGGTATTAAACTCTTTCCAACCACATTGCATTCCAGCATGCCCATATCTATGCTCAGCAGATCCGACCACAAAGCCAAAAGGATCTTGTATTATGTTTACAAGAACAACAACAGTGACACGTGACAATATTCAAAGGGTTAATGGTGGGTATTTTTCCCATTTCACTTTATCTTGCACTCTAATGACCAGGAAGTTGCTGACGTAAAGAGTATTGCCAATACTTTCTGGGGGCGTTTTTTTATCTTTTTGTTTCTTTTCCCACTTCGACCATCAAATCTCAATCAGAGCAATCGCCTGTTTTCTTTTGAGCTGATCATCTCTATGATTATAATTACTCCTTTGAATTCTTCATCACTCTGGAAGTCATTAGTAAGATCTGATGAAGATTACTAGGAGATTCTGTACCATATTTCCCCTGTCTCGTCTGATTTTCTTCTAATTCTATTTACCAGATATGGTTGGAGAACGTTTTCCCTGATACTTAACACAAAACTATTGTCTTACCTTTTTCTAAGCCTGGTAGAATTCTAAGACTCCTACTCATTATAATCCAGTTGGGCTCGGCATGGCCAGGTGGTTAAGGCATTTCACTCGTAATCTGAGAGTCGCTGGATCGAATTCCCGTCGCACCAAACATGCTTGCCTTTTCAGCCATGGAGTAGTTAATATATGACAGTCAATCCCACTATTCGCTGGTTAAAAGAGTAGTCCAAAAGTTGGCGGTGGGTGGTGATGACTAGCTGCCTTTCCTCTAGACTTACACTGTTAAACTAGGGACGGTTAGCGTAGATAGCTCTCGTGTAGCTTTGCGTGAAATTAAGAAAACAAACAATAATCCAGTTGCTTTGACTAGATTTGTCTGGAAATGACGGTTAATTCGTGTCTTGTTTGATTCCACCCACAGCACTCCACTATGGACCGCCTGACGTGACTTAAAACGTCGATCAGGGAAACCTTCTTAAGAGAAGGAACATCCTATGTTAATTTTCTTCAATCTTGAGAGGGCTTATAACACTCCTTGGATGTATGGCGTTTTGCAGAACCTCTGTTGCCCATTTTTAATAGTAACATTTTACTGAACTGGCGATTCCAAGTCCTCATACGTTTGCCTGTTTCCCTGTCTTTCACACAAGAACTTGGAGTCTCTCAAAGCTGTCTCTTGTGTGTCACACTTTTCAGTGTAAAGATTAATGCTATTACTAAACAACTTCTTCCTACTGTGGCAAATAGGCTCAATGTTGACGACTTCCACATCTTATGTCAGTTGGCGAGCATGAGATTTATTAAGTGGCAGCTTAAGGCTACCCTCAATCACTTGTTCAAGTAGACCACAGCAAAAGGTTTTACTTTTTTTTTCTCCATAATTGTTTACATGTGCTTTTGTCAGAAACAGGGCTTAAATTCCAATCCAGAGCTCTGCCTTGGTGATTTTGTTCTTCCCGCAGTTTCTCAGGCAAAGGTCTTGGGATTTATCTTTTACTATTAGCTTACGTTTATTTCTCACATTGAGCACTTTGTGTCAAAAGTATAAGGGCACTGAATGTCCTCCATGTTCTCTCTTCCACCTTTTGGTGAGTGGTTCGATGTTCAATGTTGTAGGTCTGTCATGCCTTTATTTGATCCAAACTGGACTACGGGTCTTTGCTCTTTGGTTTTGCTAGGGCCTCTGCCTTGAAAATGTTGGACTCTATTCACCATTTGGGTTTTCTGCACTTTTTCAGTCCATAATTTGTATGGCTCGGTTTCCCACAAATTAACATTCGGTTTACAGTTAACAACATCATAACAAGCTTTGCCAGATTTCACCCACTGTTGCTTTTTGGGCGTCTTGTTTCCATGAAACCAGCAACACGTCTTGCTACTTTAAACAGTACAGTCAAGCTAACTTCATATTAGCAATATTTCTTGATATTTCTACTTTGTTACATGCAAACAGCGATTTTCAAAAAATGTTAATTATTATTTAGACATAAAAACAAGTATATCAATTATTGTATTGACTCTCATTTGAGCAGGAAAAACTGTACAAATGTACCATAAACATAATGACCTCATCAGGTCATTGGCTGACTAATTACAGGTTAATTTACTTTTTAATATCGTCTTTTTAATCATTCGGTTATTATTTTCATCCTTTCTCATAAGAAACTGACTTATGTACAGTTATTCCAATATTACCAACATTTACTTCATTCAACATGAATGAATTTGAAAATGACCTATCAATTGCTGGAGTTGCATCCACATTTACTCTGACTGTCATCCCATAGAATTGACCTTTGATAGATGTCTGCTTTAAAAAAATAAACTGTAACAAGTTTCTAAATCACTGTCGGTCAATATAAATGTACACGAGTGAATTACAAATATCTGAAGATTAAATAAAGATCACTCCCGAGTTATAATTCCACCAATAATCGAACTTGCTAATAAACATTAAAGTTTATTAGGGATACGAAAGAATTTCTTATTAACTAATATGCAAGTAAAACAAAAATAAAAATATTGATTATGTAAATATAAAAATTTGTATTTGCCAAAATTTAAAAGCAAAAATACTTTAATTTGATTGGTATTTGCATTTTTCTAGTCCAGCCTTTTCTAGAAATTTGTAGAAGTTTCTTGACAGTAGTACAGAACATTTCTTTTACGAAAACGCGCTAGAACATTCTTGAAACTTTGAACGACGCGCTTGATTCATATAAAAACCGAGAGACAGTAATACATGAAGAATATTGTTTGTCACCTACAATCAGAATGTTATGTTACAACTGTGATTAGCTCTAACTAATCGGAAAACTACACAATTTGACAAGCAACATTTATAGATTTTTAACATTACACACCGTTCAACTTCAGTTAATCAACTTTTACGTTATTATTACTTAGAAAATATTAAATATATTCGGCGGAAAAATTCAGCTTCTAAGGATGTGCAGCCTATGAAACTAGCTAGCGAGGAGGGTCAGTATTAACGTCTGTAAGTTTATAAAACTGTTGTATACAATCCATCATTTGTAATAACTCTTAGTGATAAGTTTTCATAAATTGTAATTTTTGTGTTAAAATATATTTGTGTTAAAAAAGAATATTGTTTGTTTCAATCTTGTTACAAAATATCATAAATTTCATACGTATTAAAACAAGTAACGTAATAAAGAGGAGACTCGTCAAGGATAAAGAAACAAGTTGAATTTTATATACGCCATGTTCTTGAGATCTGCTAGAAAAACGTATATATTTAAAAACTGCTTGTATGTGTTAAGAACATTTTTTATGAAGAGGAGCGAACAACGTTTCGACTTTCTTCGGTCATCCTCAGGTTCACAAAGAAAGAAACAGGTAAGTGACTGATAGCTGACCACATGTTTGAAGAGGGTTGTGTAATTGAGTGTAGGAATGTAGAGAGCCTGCTCAGATGTTTGATGTTTATTTCGGGCTTGAGTTGTTGTATAAGTAAGGATTCTTTTATTTTGAGTTTGTTTATGTTGGTTTCTTTATTTAGTAATTGGGTGTTTTTATGGTTATGTTGCAGTGTTCGAAAACGTGTGAAGGTGACTTTTTGTGTTCTTTTTAAAATACACTGACGGCCAAAATCTTAAGGCCAATGAACATAAAAAAATGCTTTTTTGCATTGTTAGACTCAACCACTTATTCGAGCAGAACTTCGAAAGATGAAAATAAGAAAAGGGAAAATAAAAAGCACAACTTTTTTACAATTTAATGGGGAAAATGTGAACACAATGAAATTCGCCTGAATGCTAGCTGGTCAAAAGTTTAAGACCGTAATGAAACGAAGCGTTAATCGGTAAACACGTAACGAAATTTAGTCATTTGTGTTCAAGCATTAGCGTTGTCAACATCTCCCAATGACATCGTAATCCGATGGTCGCGGGTTCGAATCCTGGTAGCACCAAACATGCTTGTCCTTTCAGCTGTGGGGGCGTTATAATGTGACGGCCAATCACACTATTCGCTGGTTAGAAGAGTTGCCCAAGAGTTGGCAATGGGTGGTGATGACTAGCTGCCTTCGCTTTAGTCTTACACTGCTAAACTAGGGACGGTTAGCGTAGATAGCTCTCGTGTAGCTTTGCGTGAAATTAAGAAAACAAACAAACAATAATCCAGTTGCTTTGATTAGCTGTATCTGGAAATGACGGTTATTCGTGTCTTGTTTGACACAAGGGAATCAAAGAACCATCTCCAACCAGCCAAATGTGGGTTCCACTCACAGCACTCTACTATGGACCGCCTGTCGCGACTTAAAACGTCGATCAGGGAAACCTTCTTAAGAGAAGGAACATCCTATGTTAATTTTTTTCAACCTTGAGAGGGCTTATAACACTCCTTGGATGTATGGCGTTTTGCAGAACCTCTGTTGCCCATTATTAAAAGTAACATTTTACTGAACTGGCGATTCCAAGTCCTCATACGTTTGACTGTTTCCCTGTCTTTCACACAAGAACTTGGAGTCTCTCAAAGCTGTCTCTTGTGTGTCACACTTTTCAGTGTAAAGATTAATGCTATTATTAATCAACTTCTTCCTACTGTGGCAAATAGACTCAATGTTGACGACTTCCATATCTTATGTCAGTTGGCGAGCATGAGGTTTATTAAGTGGCAGCTTCAGACTACCATCAATCACTTGTTGAAGTAGACCACAGCAAAAGGTTTTACTTTTTTCCTCCACAATTGTTTACATGTACTTTTGTCACCAACTGGGCCTAAACTCCAATCCAGAGCTCTGCCTTGGTGATTTTGTTCTTCCCGTAGTTCCTCAGGCAAAGGTCTTAGGGTTTATCTTTAACTGTTAGCTTATGTTCATTTCTCACATCGAGCACTACGTGTCAAAAGTACAAGGGCACTGGATGTCCTCCATGTTTTCTCTTCCACCTCTTGGTGAGTGATTCGATGTTCAGTGTTGTAGGTCTGTCATGCCTTCATTCGATCCAAACTGAACTGTGGGTTCTGCCAGGGCATCTGCCTTGAAGATATTGGACCCTATTCACCATTTGGGTTTTATCCACCTTTTCAGTTCAGAATTTGTACACAGAGTCCCATGAACCTCCTTCCAACTTTCGCCACTTGCAACTTCATTCCAATATGCTACTAAATATCGATCCTACCAAAGCATCTAACCTGAGTTTCCTCAGTAGGCTATACTCTTTTATAATAGTTGGCTGCATTACTACCTTTGGCATTGTATCCGTTGCAACTGGTTGAATTGTGTTTGTCATTGGATGTCATTGCTGTCTCTAATAATAAGTCAATTCCACCATGGCTAGTTACCATCCCCTTCTGTGACTTTTCTTTAAGTTGAGGTAGGTGGACACTCCCAACTGGAGGCAATGTTCTTTATTTGACAAATGTCTTTCGAACCATTCTCTCATTCCCGTAAATACAGAAGCTTCAAAATCAAGTGGCTCTATAGGCTCTGTCATGGTTTGTTGTGGCTCAGTCGTTGCTCGCAGGATCCATACTACAGTTTCTCTGTTCACCACCGAGTTGTATGCCATTTCTCTTGCCCTAGATCACACAGAAGTTATACAGTACATCTATTGCCATATTTAATTGACTCTCTTAACTGTTACTGGACCTGGAATCGTTTAACGTTAGTTTCCACCTTATTCTCGTCAATATTCAACAACATTTTTGTCTGTTTTCTGGTTCGGTTCAGTGTTTCTGAATACCTGGTTCTGTTCTGGTGTCATCACGATCGTGTTTGTCCCATATACGGACTACGTGAACTCATCTATTCAAGGCTCGGTTTCACACAAGTTAACATTCTGTTTACAGTTAATAACATCATAACAAGCTTTGCCAGATTTCACCCACTGTTGATTTTTGGGCGTCTTGTTTCCATGAAACCAGCAACACGTCTTGCTACTTTAAACAGTACAGTCAAGCTAACATCAAATTAGCAATACTTCTTGATATTTCTACTTTGTTACATGCAAACAGCGATTGTCAAAAAATGTTAATTATAATTTAGACATAAAAACAAGTATATCAATTATTGTATTGACTCTCATTTGAGCAGGAAAAACTGTACAAATGTACCATAAACATAATGACCTCATCAGGTCATTGGCTGACTAATTACAGATTAATTTACTTTTTAATATTGCCTTTTTTAATCATTCGGTTATTATTTTCATCCTTTCTCATAAGAAACTGACTTATGTACAGTTATTTCAATATTACCAAACATTTACTTCATTCAACATGAATTAATTTGAATATGACCTATCAATTGCTGGAGTTGCATCGACATTCACCCTAACTGTCATCCTGTAGAGTTGACCTTTGATAGATGTCTGGTTTAAAAAAATATATACTGTAACAAATTTTTAATTTACTGTCAGGTCAACATAAATGTACACGAGTGAATTACAAATCTCTGAAGACTAAATAAAGATCACTCTCGAGTTATAATAGCACCAATAATCGAACTTCCCAATAAACATTAAAGTTTATTGAAGATACGATAGTATTTCTTACAGAGCTCTCTGTCCCAGACGTCCCTAATATAGTAGTGACACATCACTGGAAAGCAGCTAGTCAACATCATCTACTGACAAAATTTGGGGTTTCTCGTTTACAAAAGAACTGTTGGATTGGCCGTCAATTTTCAAGCTTTCATGGCTAAAAGGGTAATCATGTTTGGTGATATGGATCCAAATCCGTGATTCACAGATTACGAGTCAAATGTACTGATTCCCATGCTATGCAAGGCCCTAAAAACGCAATAATTAATATCACAGTTTGTTGTCAGTAACGACGGTACGGTCAAGTTGTTGCTCATGTGAAGTTTGTAGCGGTTAGAGGAGTTGATCGTTTAACTCAATTAAAAATTGTCATATACACTAGGAATGAAATTATTATTAAAACAATACACGTTTTATAAGTTTCTTTGTACAATTGAGTGATATATTATGCGCATTATGCGATAAGTTGCCATGTCGGAGATACCCAGTGATTCAGGCTTAACAGACCGTAATTTTGAACCAAAAACCATTGGAAAGGTAATCAGTCCATACCATTTACCATCTGAAGAGTTTTTCTTAAAGAAAAAGTGGGATTGACTGTTACTACTATGACGCACACACAGCTGAAGGAACGAAGCATGGTTAGTAGTACCACTTCTCAAACACAAGACCCAAACAGAATAAGAACATGGTCACAAGGACGTAAGAATCTAACATTTTGTTCGTTACGAATAGTCCAAATGTTGGCGGTGTTTGGTGTTGATTAGTTGTTTTCCCTCTACTCTATTACTTTAAAGTCAGGGACTGCTGACATAGATAGTCATAGCAAAATTAAAAACAACCAATCAATTTCACTCCTCAGGTCTTAGTACCCGATATGGATTATATAGTTTCCTTACAGAATTTTCATGCTGAAGACGTCATACTCTATAAAACAAAATGCAAGAAAACCTAGAGAGTGATGTACCCATAGCTCAGGATGTTAAGACTGACCTGCGATTCCAGAGCTCCACGTCATAGCTCTTTAAGTGGACAGTGAGGCCATCTTGGTGGACCTCTTCGAAGAACCAACCTGTATGACATCCATACAAAAAGAGTGAGAATCATGCCGAAATGACAGTAGTACAGAACATTTCTTTTACGAAAACGCGCTAGAACATTCTTGAAACTTTGAACGACGCGCTTGATTCATATAAAAACCGAGAGACAGTAATACATGAAGAATATTGTTTGTCACCTACAATCAGAATGTTATGTTACAACTGTGATTAGCTCTAACTAATCGGAAAACTACACAATTTGACAAGCAACATTTATAGATTTGTAACATTACACACCGTTCAACTTCAGTTAATCAACTTTTTCGTTATTATTACTTAGAAAATATTAAATATATTCGGCGGAAAAATTCAGCTTGTAAGGATGTGCAGTCTATCAAACTAGCTAACTTAAACAAGGAGGGACAGTATTAATGTCTGTAAGTTTATAAAACAGTTGTATACAATCCATCATTTGTAATAACTCTTAGTGATAACAGTTTTCATAAATTGTAATTTTTGTGTTAAAATATATTTGTGTTAAAAAATAATTTTGTTTGTTTCAACCTTGTAGCGAAATATCATAAATTTAATACGTATTAAGATTTATTTAGCTTCTCTTTTCAAGTTCGTATTTCTACTGATTTGAATCAGTAATGCGTAAAGTAAGTAACGTAATAAAGAGGAGACTCGTCAAGGATAAAGAATAATACGTAACAAGTTGAATTTTATACACGCCATGTTCTAGAGATCTGAAAGAAAAACGTATATATTTAAAAACTGCTTGTATGTGTTAAGAACATTTTTTATGAAGAGGAGCGAACAACGTTTCGACCTTCTTCGGTCATCGTCAGGTTCACAAAGAAAGAAAGAGCTAAGTGACTGACAGATGACCACATGTTTGAAGAGGGTTGTGTAATTGAGTGTACGAATGTAGAGGGCGTGCTTAGATGTTTGATGTTTATTTTGGGCTTGAGTTGTTGTATAAAAAAGGCTTCTTTAATTTTGAGTTTGTTTATGTTGGTTTCTTTATTTAGTAATTGAGTGTTTTTTATGGTTATGTTGTTTTTATTTGATTTGCAGTGTTCGAAAACGTGTTATGGTGACTTTTTGTGGCCTTTTTCAAATACACTGCTGGCCAAAATCTTAAGGCCAATGAACATAAAGAAAAAACATGCATTTTGCGTTGTTAGACTCAACCACTTATTTGAGAAGAGCTTCAAAACATGAAAATAAGAAAATAAAAAATACAAATAAACACCTTTTTAGCATTTAATATGGAAAATATGAACACTATGATATTAGCCTAAATACTAGCTGCTCAAAAGTTTAAGACCATACTGAAACGAAGCGTTAATCGGTAAACACTTAACGAAATTTAGTCATTTGTCTTCAAGCATTAGCGTTGGCAACATCTCCCACTGACATCTTCTGTGTTACATTGGGGTAAAAACATGACAAAGGCTGAAAAGTTGGCATAGTTTGAAAGTAGCAGAATTGTCGACCTGCAAAAGCAAGGTCTCTCTCAACGAGCCATCGTTGGTGAGATTGGGCGTAGTAAAACTGCTGAGGGATACGGAACGAGAATTTCAAGTGGTCGGCCAAAGAAAATTTCGCCAACGTTGAGCAGGAGGATTCGACGGGTTGCCCGGCAACACACCAGCCAATCGATGAACCAGATTAAGGCAGCTCAGAAGAATAAGACAGCATTTACGAGAGAAAGGCTTTAAAAACCGTAAACGTCTTCAAAGGCCACGCCTCCTTCCACACCACAAAACAGCTCGGTTAAACTTTGCTGAGAAGCACCAAACATGGAACGTAGAAAAGCTGGCAAAGGTTTTGTTCTCTGATGAGAAAAAATTTAACCTGAATGGTAAAGATAGCTTCAAACGTTACTGGCACGATAAGGATATCCCACCGGAGATATCTTCTACACGACACAGTGGAGGAGGTTCCATCATATTCTGGGGTGCTTTCTCCTTCCATGGAACAATGGAACTTCAGGTTATACAGGGGCGTCAAACATCAGCTGGCTACATTGGCATGTTGGAGAGAGCATTCTTATTGATTTAATGCCCTCGCTTGTGTGGAAATGACTGGATCTTTCAGCAGGATCTTTAAAATCCACAATACCCGCAAGACAAAGGACTTTTTCATGGCGAATAACGCGATTCTTTTGGATCATTCAGCGTGTTCGCCCGAACTGAACCCCATTGAAAATGTTTGGGGGTAGATGGCAAGGGAAGTCTATAGAAATGGACGTCAATTTCAAACAGTGCATGATCTACGTAAAGCCATCTTCACCGCTTGGAATAATATTCCAGTCAACCTTCTGCAAATGCTTCTATCGATCATGCCAAAGCGAATGTGTGAAGTTATTCGCAATGACGGCCGTGCAACTCACTACGGAGACCTCTTGTTGGGCATTTCCTACCCTGTTTAGGATTTCTTTTTAGTATGATCTTAAACATTTGACCAGCTAGTATTTAGGCTAACTTCATAGTGTTCACATTTTCCCTATTGAATGCTAAAATTTTTTTTTTTTTTACTTTTCTTATTTCCATCTTTCGAAGCTCTACTCAAATAACTGGTTAAGTCTAACAGCGCAAAATGCATATTTTTTCTTTATGTTCATTGGCCTTAAGGTTTTGGCCAGCAGTGTATATATTTTTCTCTACAAGTGGGTTTTCTCGTCATTAAGAAGATAGAAAAACGATTGACTTTGGTTACACATTGTACAAAATAAGGTGCTGAAGAAGTTAAGGAAAACAGATACTTATTGTTTGTTACGTTTATGAGTATATTAATTACAGTTAGATTAGAGCTTAATGTGCAGAATCGATTGTTAGACACAGTTTTTAACATGGATTACCGTGTTTATAAGACCTCAAAGACACTCCTTAATTATATCTCCGTCATAATTTTGTCTATGGAAAACGTGCTTAATGAAAAGAGAAGCTCTCTTATAAATGAAGTGAAATAACCTTGAATGTTTTCTTTTGTAAAGCCGAGGTTACAATGAAGTGGTTGATGAAACATAAAATACAAAGGTGTCATCACGAAAAGTGTAATAAATAATCTTGGTATGTGTTTGTTTCATAATTTTAGCATGAAGCTAAGCAAGGACTTTGTGAGCTCAGCAGTCTTTTATTCTGAACTAGAGAAAAGACAGCTAGAAAAAGGTACTCATTGCCAACTGTTTGACAAATATTGGAATTTTACTGTTCCTCTTGTAGCGGATCCATTTTCCTAAAATGTGATAGAAAGTTTTTGACAGCGGGACGCGAATAAGGAACCCTCCAGGTACGCTGACACTTCACGAAAGCGCGAGAACATTCCGTTAGCCTTGATTTTTTGTCTACTGTGAATTATACATTTGTGGAGAAATGATAAAAAGTATCTAAAGTAAAGAAAAATAAAATGGAAAAAAATCATTTCTAGGTTCTTGTTGTTTGATTAGTTTTTAACTCTGAAAAATATTTTTTTCTGCAATATATTGTATAATTTACATAAATACCTCGATATACTTATAAATATAATATATAAAATACAATTCAAGTTTTGAAGTACAATAGGAAGATAATTTTGTTCAAGGTAAGTGGAATACGTCATTATTTGAATATGATTATGTTTTGACTGAAGGTGAGGGAGCAACCTAATTATTTAAGTTTAAATGATTAATGTGTTTAAGAAAGTGGATTACATGATTTTTTGTTTTAAATACAATAATATATTTTTGTGTTATCAAATTGGACGATATTTTTCAAAATTTTCATAATTCATTAATTGGCTAGGTGATTAGGACGCTCGTTCCATAATCTGAGGGTCGCATGATCGAATCAACGTCACACATACTTGCCCTTTCGTCGGTAGGGGGTGTTATAAAGTCATGGTAAATCCCACTATTTATTCTTAAAATAGTAGCCCTACAATCGTCGGTGGGTCTTTAACTGCTATATTAAGGACGGCTAACGGAAATAGCCCTCGTATAGCTTAGCGCGAAATTCAAACAAAAATTATTTATCAACTGACAACATCTGATCAGGCAGTTGATCAATAAAATAGAAGCTCCCTCTTTCACAGTTATTAGATTTGTCCAATATTCCTAACAATTCTCTTAAAAATAGTGAACTTAATATTTAATCAAATATAAAAATTATTAGAAATAACCACTTTATAATGAAGCATCTGTATTTCTGCATCTAACCTCCTCTGTTTATTAGCACGATGACAATCTTTGGTAGTTAAATTATTAGAATTATTCTGCACTACTTGATTATTAACTTACACTCCAAGAATGTTGCCCAGTCGTAAAATGCTGCATCAAGTTGTATGTAGTCCTACAATAACATATTTAAAGCATAGTTGACTGTTTGCACTTTGATCGACTTTCTAGATGCGCACGATCTACAACAATCTAACGGAAACCCTGATTTTGAAAACACGAGCTCCCAATGGAAGACTGGCGTCCTTTTCTAGAAAACAAAACATGTATCCATGTTATCAGATGATGGAAAGAGTCTTGTTCCTTATGCAGAGGACACGCTTTACGTGCACGTGAAACACGTGAACTAGTTAACCATGGTTGATAGTCAGTTAAGCTATCTTTATTCAGAGTTCTAACACATTTGATGGACACGAAGGAAAAATGCATTTCAACTTTCAGTTTATTGAACTCGGGCATAAATTGTATCAATCAGTGCGACGCAACCTTCAATAGCTACACGTCACTCTGAAAGATGGCACATGTCAATAATACTTTAATAACCGAAAATGGTGCATGTAAATTTTATCTTAACAGTGCTACACGTTAATCACTGAGTACCATTTGAAAACAATAAAAATAAACTGTAGGATAAGAATAGAATATGTCATAGTCGTATCACAACAGTTCTACTAAAAATGTTGTATAACTAATACGTAGTTCAACATGTAGACAAAGCACGAGTAAATTATAAATGTCACAAGCTGATAACAATGTAATAATTGAAGAACCAACATGACTTAAGCGTAGTAATAAACAATGTGAAACACATTAAACGTAGAAATTCAAGATCATGTTGATCCTGCGTTTCAGTAAAAAATGTTACCTGTAAATCTTAGTGTAACAACTGTGAATTGTTGGACGTATAATGTGACAGTTAATACACTTATAGCTATATTACAAACAATATAAACAAACACACAATTATTACCGAAATAAACATTTAATGTATCATACCGGTTACATTTAAATAGGCAAAAAATATTCCAACAAACATTTCATCACTTTTGGTTTAATATTTTACACAAGTTTTAACATTATATGTCGTAATAAGTAAATACTGCATAAAAGGAAATAATAAAAAACATGAAAAAAACGCTTGTGAACAGTTGAATAAAAGCCTCAGTCTCTTAAATTTAAATAATAGTTATGATAAAATGTTAAAACTTTAAGTTTTGAAAGTTTGTATTTAATTTACTTGTACATAAATGTAAACAGTTAAATTACTACGTAAGTTTCTGTTAAACCAATAATATCAATGATAGTGAATTTACAAATTTTGTATAATTTTGTAAGTATCAATCACATTCGTGTAACTGTATAGTGTGGAGATTAAAACTATGTTGATTTCTCTTAACTCTAGAGAGAACATTAACAATGGCGGTTTTATAAATTCGTTTATTAATTCTATTTCGCAGTTTTGAAAAAAAAATCAGGTTGGTTTCCGAGCTTTTCCAATGATAAACGTGTCTTGACTGTCAGAATTTTCAATGAGAATAACAACGTTTCCCTTGAGATGTCCATGTTTACCGTTTGGTTTAACGAAAATAAGTTCATCATAATTGTTCACATGTGTAGGAGACAGAGGTCGCTGTATATATTCTTCAATAGCTTTTGCTTGTTTTGACGCTGGTGTTCCTCTCTGAAGATGTAGAATATAGTTATGTTTAGTGGCGCAACACTCAAAATTTGAGCAATCATTTTACTATAACATGCATAAAAACAAATAAATGTTTCTATAAAAATTATAAAATATGAAATTGGTTTCAGTTATCTCATAAATGTTTTCTGGAAACTAGGAAAACTATTTCAAACATTGTTTCACGCAGTGAATAAAGAATGATATACAGCAGACAATAGCTTAAATACTGTTTTCCATTTATATTTTACACATTCACAAACAATAACTAGATGGTTTATATTGTTACTAAGACAAGTACGGTTATAATTAAACGTCAAGTGTTCTACTCATTTTATTGTTGTATAAATTAAATATGAAAAGTTATGTGATCTGAACTACAAATGACTGGTTATTTGCTTTATCTTACAGAGAGAAACAGTTTTGAAACTGTCTTGTTTTTTTGCAACGCTGGAATAAATCACACACTTTATAGTATTTTAAAATATATTCAATAATCTTAGTAAAGTGCAAAAAAAGAGAACTAGAAATTTCACTAAATGTCTGTCAGACCAATGATAGTTGGCTGACAGTAAAAAAACTGTTGTAAAATGTCTCAAAACATCTTTACAAGATGTAGTAGAACCTGATTAACGAGATGTAGTAGAACCTGATTAACGAGATGTAGTAGAACCTGATTAACGAGATGTAGTAGAACCTGATTAACGAGATGTAGTAGAACCTGATTAACAAGATGTAGTAGAACCTGATTAACAAGATGTAGTAGAACCTGATTAACAAGATGTAGTAGAACCTGATTAACGAGATGTAGTAGAACCTTATTAACAAGATATAGTAGAACCTTATTAACAAGATATAGTAGAACCACTTGCAACAAAATGGTACAAATACGCTGGTACTTGACTACGAAGGTCCCAATCCACATTTTAAGGATGTTACCGTTATACACCAATTATGGAAGACCTGATAAAATCTGAATCACATGTTCAAAGCTCCAACATGACGTCATTTCAGTGTACATACGGTTACAAAACGAAATAACCAGAGCAACATGAGCCGAAATGATATATTATGGTGCCACTAATACACAAAATAATTCGCTTTCATTATCAGTAGTGGTAGTATGTATGTGGATGGAAAATTACGAAAGGACATTCTGATCTTTATGTTTTCCATATGTTATTAATACTATGGACATTAGTAAAGGTGATGCATACTTCTTACACTATCATATACTGTTACGTTTGGTTCTGGCTTCGGTTTAATGGATGGTAACTGTCTTCCAACATGAACTAAGATTGAAGAAGAAGTGATTCACCAGTTTAACTAGCATATAGACTTATTAGACCTTAATGGTATCGAACACGTGAAGGTCTATTTTGGAAGAAAAATCGCATATATTCAAACGACTCTGAACATTAAAGATTTTCTGAACGCATCTTTCTCAGTAGTTTTGGTTAACCCAAGGTATTAACAACACTGATTTTAAACATGCAACATCTGTTTGGTATTGCACACGTAGTTTGACGTAGTATACATTATATTAAAATGAAATGTTTTTAACTGTAAAAATGTAAATTTACTTGTACCAAATATTAATTATAACGTAAGATGAATAAGAACTTAATTGAATTTCGAGCCAAAGTATTCATTTCTTCTAGGTAGTTTTCATTTATTGTCTCCAGGATTGTTCATTCGGTCTCTTTTTGCTTTATTAGTATATTAGTTTCTGTCTTTTTAACATTCTTTGTCGGGGCCTTCTTCTCACATTCAGGGATCAGTGGCATAGCCTCCAATATATCCAATTCATCAGTAGTTATCTTTTCAGCACCAGGCTGTTTGTGTAAAACACGGTTTTTCAAAATATTCCTTTCTTCCCGAGTTTTCTTTCCAGTTGTAGAAACAACAAAGAACGCTGCACGATTATTACAAAAAGTAAATAAATAAGAATCACGGGTTTCAAGACCATTAAAATACATATTATTATTAAATAAGCTATGGATAATGTGTTACAGTTATAAATATAAATGTGTTTCATGCTTAACCAACAAATAATTGTATGGATTCTTTATGTATTCAGTTATAATGTTTCGACCCATGGAACGTAGTACTTCATATGAAACCACATGTACCAACATAATACGTCATATGGAACGTAGTACTTCATATGAAACCACATGTACCAACATGATACGTCATATAAAGGCGGAGGTATATTAATACTTTGCTTAAAATCAGATCTATCAACATTGTATCTCGTAAGAAGACAGATACATGAATATAGTACCACACGTGAAAGCAGATGTTTCTAACAGCAGTGTGAGTACAGAAACCAAATTTGGAGCGCAAAAAATGAACACAGAATTTTACTGTTCAGTTAAAAGATAATTGGATTTTGAAGCCAGGTACTCTCCCACCCCAATATCATCAAATGTTTAATTCCTGTGTTTCACGTACTTTAATTATAAAGAACTTGAAGATAACATGTAGCTTACCACAAAGCAATGAGACATATCAAAATGAGTGCTGTCCACCTAGCATATCTTGTAACTGTAGATTTTGAAACCGAGGGGAGCATAGCCTTCGGAACCACTTCACTTGGATCTTAAGACAGTCGTATTTAAAATCAGTTTACGTACTCTACCGATTTCGTTAAACAGAAAAAAAAAACTTCAAATGTAAGTTAACAATAATAGTAATGTTTTTAATTCTTTAAGCGTAACAATAATCTTCATTTAAAATATATTAAATTTTAATTCAATAAATACGATATTTCTTCACAACGAGAAATCCACTTGAAATGAAAATGTATCTCAGAATGGCTGGTATGGGTATTAACACTTTTATTGATAAGCAGAAAATAACGTTTTAAAACGTTAACACACGTACCAGTCGTTGTGAGATACAAATACGATATTTCTTGCATTTATAATGCATTTTAATATTAAACAGCGCCAGGAATGGACAGGAAGGTTAATGCATTCGACTCGTAATCGGAGGGTCGCGGGTTCGTATCCCGGTCGCACCAAACATGCTCGCTCTTTCAGTGATAGCGTTATAAAGTAACAGTCAATCTCAAATGTTGGCGGTGGGTGGTGATAACTAGTTACTTTCCCTCTAGTCTTACACTGCTAAATTAGGGACGGCTAGTGCAGATAGCCCTCGTGTAGCTTTGCGCGAAATTAAAAAAAATTAAACATATTATAGAATGATAATAACATTTTAAAAAGTTGCAAACTCTTTATATATTTTTCAGTTTAAAGAGATAAATAGCACAGAAAAAAGAACGCCTATTATATTACTTGAGTTCTTCACCAGTAGAGTTATTCCTCAAGGGAATTCAGTTAGTTTCTTTAGTTCCCGAGTTACTTACTTTAAGAGATCATCGAACAGGAACTTATATAGTTTCTTTAACCTTACTTCACGTTTTCAAATTGTCGAAAATGATACCCTTAGTATCACCAAAGGTTATTTTGTAGAACTACTATGTGATAATAGCTTGTCATGGCTGTCTGTCAAAGTGCCCTCTGGTGGGTTTAACTAGCTACCAACATGTATCCAACAAGCTCAGAATATCTATACTTATTTTTATAAATTATACAGCGAGAAACTAACTAACTGCTTTAAATCCTATTCAGTACTATTAACAACACACTATTTACATTCCAATTCAGCAAATCACCAAGACACAGTTACATCAATTCATTCTCACTGATAAATAAATTAGAATCCAACTGGTTTTCCAAACACACGTTATTGGACAAGATAACTAATATCTCACCATTTTCTTCAAGATATTTAACTTACTATACAACTCAGTATGAAACACATAGTTATGTTAACTAAGTGATTCACAAAAGGTGTAAAGATATATAACAGAAATCAAATTTGATTAATTGTTATTCACTTACCATTTCAAACTTTATAATTAGCTTCTTCACTTACTATGATACTTAATTTTTTATATGTAATGAATCGTATCCACTGCCTGGTAAGTTTTCTTTACAGTACAGAAACAGTGAGAGACATTTTTACAAAGTTTTCTTTACTAGACCTTCAGTGTGAATTTCATATATGAATAACAGTAGAATTTCAGTAATAAACATTGCACACCGTACGCTGCTGCTCACAACGTTTTTCGCTAACTTGGTAACAATTCTTTTATTCAGAACTGTTAATGTTTTGACGATCAAATATTATTATAATCCTACATTAAAACATTTGTTTTTATTTTGACAAATTACTTTTTCTGTTATTTGAAATTCAAAATTTTGTATGCAGAATATACTGAAGTGAAGACTTGAGTGTATGTGTATATTTTCTTCTAACACAGCCACATCGAGCTATCTGCTGAGCCCACCGAGTTGAATCTAACTCCTGATTTTAGCGCTGTAAATCCGTAGACGTACCGCTGTACTAGCGGATAGCTTTTTCCATAGACATAACGTTTAATTAAAGATCTTTTGATCTTCTTAGTAATGACGTGAAGCACACAGGTGTGTGTGGAAGAGATGAAGAAGTGTCTAACTATAACAATGTGTTTTAACAAAAAAGAAACATTTTTAAATTTTAAAGAAACAATAACAGAAAACCGTAAACCGTCTTACTCCATTACTCCTACAAAGATCTTTAGTATTAGCTTCTTCTTCATCAGTAATTTCATCTCCAGGACAAGGTATACAAGCGTCAGGAGCAAAGTGTACCCTTCTGGGCACGGCATGCAGTTAGTTTGGAATCCAGTGTCATAGTGACCAGGAGGATATGGATTTGTTTTGTTTGTTTGTTTTGGAATTTCGCACAAAGCTACTCGAGGGCTATCTGTGCTAGCCGTCCCTAATTTAGCAGTGTAAGACTAGAGGGAAGGCAGCTAGTCATCACCACCCACCGCCAACTCTTGGGCTACTCTTTTACCAACGAATAGTGGGATTGACCGTCACATTATACACCCCCACGGCTGGGAGGGCGAGCATGTTTAGCGCGACGCGGGCGCGAACCCGCGACCCTCGGATTACTAATCGCACGCCTTACGCACTTGGCCATGCCAGGCCAAGGATATGGATCTAAAACCGTTAAAAGTACATAGCTAGGCATTTATTTATTCAATGTTAACTTTTATAGTCCTATCAACGAGTTTATTATCAAAAACAAGTTTATTGTATTAGAACTCCATGTTATTAAATCTTTTTACATCATTTTGTGTTTAATGGAAACTATTAACGTTATTATGTGTAATATATACTTATAACACCTATCAGCATCTCTTCGGTATCCTCGAGTACAAGTGAGGTTTTCTGTTGGAACATACACTGAAGAAAACAACAGAAAATTAAATCTTTCTTACCTCATTTTCTGTCACCGATAGGTATAGAAAGTTTTACACAGTGCGAGATTCGTGAGAAAAATAAAACGCGTTCTTGAAAACGGTTTCTTAACAGCAAACTTTTATTTCTTTATATATTTAGTAACTGAATCAACTCATTAAACTAATCACAGAAACTTGGAATTTTATGAAAGCACACAGAATTTGTCTCTAACAATTATGTTACACCATGAGTTACGTTTCATTTCCTTTGGTATTTCCCTTGCAAAATTTGTATTTGGCAAAGTTTAATGTAAAACTGGTTTCACTGCTAAATTAGGGACGTTTAGCCATCGTGTAGCTTTGCGCGAAATTTAAAACAAACGAACAGGTGTGCCTGAATCCGTTAAAACAGAATATAATACATGAAGACAAAGTAGAACTGGTGTTTATTGAAGACGGAAATTTATTTTATCATGTGATAAATACAGTTGTCGAGGATATTCCATTTCTTCATTTTGTAAATTCTATTTTGAGGTGAATTAATAACATTCGAACAATCATTTAATAAATCAGACCAGTGAAAGATTCTGAAACCAGATAAAAGTGATGGAATAATAACCTTAACGAATCAGAGAATTAAAGTGCTAAGAGATAGACAGATAGTAGTAATAAGAAATTTTATTAAAGTTATTAAACCCTATCATATCAAAATGTGATAGTTCATATCTTATTAGAATTACATGATATAAAACAAAACGTATCGTTTTCTGATAGGTATCAACATTACCGTTCATACATTAAAAACTATTTTCTTTTTCTTTAGAATGACGTTTCTAATTTCTGTGAGATGAAAGAAACTATTAGTGAAATACTTTATCCTGTCTGTAAATTCATAATAAAGTATATTACTTCAACACTTTTGATCCAAAATTGGAAGTCTTGAAATGTTTATATTTGTTTGTTGAATTTCGCGCAAAGCTACACGATGGCTGTCTGGCTAGCTGCCATTAATTTAGCTTGAAGTGGTTGTTCAACTCTTTTATTATCGGAAAACCTTCTTTGCTTCACAAACCTAAGTATTTAATACCCATGCTATACATATTTTATAATGCATAAAAAAAATCCGTTACTATTGTCATGCCCTACAAATGGGTTCTATGATTAAAGAATATGTTAGATCTAAAATGCGATTTTCACACACCACTAATTTAAAATCCGTAGTGAACAAATTAAGGAAAATACGGGATCAATATTTGCAAACAAATCTGATTTTAACAATAAATATTTGGTTTCATTAACCTCTGACTCTCCACCAATCATTTATAGTATTAAAAAAACAACTGTTTATGGTGAAACTCTATGTTTGAAATGAAGATATCTAATTTGTATACGTAAATATAAATGTAGAGCTAATTCAGAAAACTTGAGTCGTACAGCAGTTGTATTATCAGTCTGGAACCACATTATACAAGCTAAAAACAGATCGAACGTGGTGTGTATAAGTGAGATACCTTACATTCACAGGTTTATAAAGTTTAAAGAAAACATTGTATTCGTGAGGTTGATTTGACGAAGAGCATCATCTTTACTTTTAACATTGTTAACTGTTAAAACAGAAGAATCACATTTTGCATAACTTTAACCAACACATTCAAATAAGCTTAAACAAAATATCGCAAACATATGGTTACATTAATAATCAATATTGTCAGTTAAACTATATTTCAAATGGTTTCCGAACAGTAAATATAGAGATAATTTATGTTCTGTTTTTTGTTTTTTTATCAACATCTAGCTTGGTTGTTTACAAAAAGAAATATAAAATTTTAAAGATGATACTATTGTTAGCATCTTCATCACCTTACGTATACATAGACAATATAAATTATTGTTTAATCAATACACATGGTGGGTGAAATATCAAGGTTAAAGGTAACGGTTGAAGTACATTCAAAAGCGAGATGGGTGATTTCGATTTAAATGTTATTTCTGTTAAATTAATATGGTTTAATAAACAAAAATAAGACCTAAAATAAAAAAAAAACTTTTAATTTACCTATGACATTATGTTTGTAATCGCCTTCATCATTTCCACATGTGTAAACTCCCGCGTCTTCAAATTGCACATCAGTCAACACTAATTCGCCGCCATCTTTCCTTTGTATCCTCTCCCTTCTTGTCACTACTTCATTCAGAGGTGTGTACCAATTTATTAGTTTTCCTTCTTTACTATGGACATCTTTTAAACAGATTAGTGTAACAGTAGAACCATGTATAATTTCGTGGTCTATTGTAGAAAGCAGTAAACTAACATAAATGTACATTAATTCACTTAAAATAGCCATAGATAATTATCCTTGTTTTCACTGTACGCCTTATATTTAACTTTCTTTTCTGTTTCTAAGTGAAATATCTCTGTTACTATGGGCATAAAATATTCTTGTTTGAGTGACGTCATGAACTGATGTAACATTATTCAGTGAAAAGCTTGATTGACAATAGTGACAAAGGTATTGTTTGTTGGTTTTATCAATTTAATGCAAAGCTATACAAGGGGTATCTATGCTAGCCGTCACTAACTTAGCAGTGCAAGAGTAGAGGGAAGGCAGCTAGTCATCACCACCCACCGCCAACTGTTGGGCTATACTTTTACTCCACCGTCACAGTTCTTTAAGTGGCCGGTGTGGCCAAATTGGTGGGCCTATTCGAAGACACCAACCTGTGTGTCGTCCATACCAAATTAGTAAGAATCATGCTTTGCGCGAAATTCAAAACAAACTTCTACAAAACATCTCTACGTTTCATGTTTCATCTCCTACCCTAAACTGTGCTAAAGTGAAAGATATCAGTATTCAATTTTTTGTAAGTAGACCAAGTTTCACTGTATCACCATCTTGTGGTTTAAATAGGCAAGAGATTATTAAAATTCTACCAATACTGCATTTGGTGAAAAGACGATCACAGATATAAGACGAATATAGATTTCTGAGCAAATTAAGCGTATTTCTTTGAGGTTCGGTGTACTGAACAACCTCTATGTCAAGCAAATCTAGGATGTGACGTTCGTAAAGAAATTATTTGAAGATATTTTTAAATGTCCAACCTGCGCTTGGGGTAATGAATGCAACCACAAGTGTGATTTTAATGTCTTCAAACGCTACAGACAACTTAATGCGGCATACCTTAAGTCACAAACATGTAATAAACAACTTTACAAAGTTTTAATTACAGTATAACTTATATTACAAAAAATACTAAGTTTTAAGATATAGTACTCTATTTTAAAAACATTTACAAAACAAGTGTACCTTAGAGACATTATTTTTTTTATATAATATTAGCAATATTTTAATATGACGGATGAGATCAATACATTTCAAGTTTAAAGTATCTCGATTAGTTGTAACAAGCATATCAGATTAACTTTTAGTTATGAAGATTCGAGACAAATGATATATTACAAAGTTATTGAAACGCAGTAGTGGCATTATGTCAACGCAAAAAGTAAGAAAAACAATGTAGTTTTGGTTAAATATGTTAGTAACCGGATGATAACAATGTTTTATTGCTCAAAATATTTATATATACAGTATGGTAACCTCTGTTTGAGAGTCATATTTGTCTAGAGCGTCGTTAGGCTCATGATAAGTATTTAATCCTACAAAATGTTTCATTAAGCTTACATTACCCTTAAAAATTAGACAAATGACATGTATATGCTCTTCCCCGTAAAGGAGAAAGCTTGAATTATCAATTTGTGTGCGAGAGAAATTGTTTTCGCACGAGCGATTTTCTGAATTTCGAGTAGCTTCATGAAGTCTGCGGTTAAAGAATAAATAAAACTGCAAATGCAAATAGTACTTAAAAATACTGTTTACTTTTTAAGCAGGATAAAAAGCAAATACGTTTAAGACACGTTGAGACGATGGTCTTATATTTTGCCTTGATCAAACAAGTGTAATTGTTTTAGGTATATCACACGAAAATATTTCAAACTCATCTAGAATGGCGGATGTGATGACGTATAGAAGTTTGATTTCCCATCACCTTTCGGTAAACGTTTAAAACTTTCAGGCTCAATCCTGGTTCTAGATTTTCAGCTTACTGCAAAGCCTCTCTGAGCAATTATCATATGATATGAAAGGATAAAAAGATACGAATATAAACACTCATACAAATTATCTTTAAATTTCTTGTTAATTTAAAAGTAGTTCCCAGCTTTAGAGAATATGTAAACTGTGTCAAACGTAAAATGTCAACGGTAGTGCTAAAAGAAAACTATCATTTAAACTTTTATTAACAGGATATTATTATCAACGGTAGTGCTAAAAGAAAACTATCATTTAAACTTTTATTAACATGATATTATTATCAACGGTAGTGCTAAAAGAAAACTATCATTCAAACCTTTATTAACAGGATATTATTATTATTCAATGACTTATCTCAGTCATTGAATACGTAGTTAAACATTGCCTTTAATGAACAACTTTCTGTAAACTGTTATTTATATTTGAATTGTTTTGGTTAATTCTATTTCATCAATAAAGTTTGAACTGAAATAGTTATTAAAATAAATATACGTCTCCGGTAGATGGCTGACTATTACAAGAACGCTTCCTCTGAAATCAGTGGAAAATATGTGGTTTCTTCTACGGGAGATTGAAGAAACCTTGAACAAAATGGCGGCAAATATTTCCCGTGAGAAGATAGCGTTAATGCTTCTGAAAGTTTGAATAGGGCAATTGTCAAGACTGAAGATGCAGATCAGTTTACTTCTTAATAAATTGTTAATGTAAAAGAAAAGCTTTTGTGGTTTACATAACGTATATGAAAACAAAACAAAATACAGACCATAACACTAATCTACGACTTACGGTAAATATTACTTCCTTAGCACGAAAACTTGTATCAGAGATAAATGCATAAGGCTTAAACTTAGAGCGTTATTGTACTAATAACTACTGTTTTCTTTTATTTAACGTAGAATACGGAAAAGTATCAGTTTCTTTATGATTTTTTTGTTCCTGTTGAATTCCTTTAGTATATTTGAAATGTACATGAACGAGGCCTGAAATATTACGCTGTCATGAGAAATTCTGCACACAGAAAGGCTTTTCATGATATATTTGTTTAAAAATAGAAATATACTTCAGTCATAGGGTTAACTTGCATAAGGCTATTTAAAGAGCATGTTAATGAATAAGTTAAATAAGCTGTTGGTTCTTATGCGATAATAACGAGATAAACTTTCGTTTTCAACACAGGAAATATGTCTACATAATATTTATCCAGCCATTAGAATTTTCAGATATTGAACCAACACTGAAAAAGTAGCTGTCACGAGGAACGTATCAACAATTAATGAAAACAGCTCGTACATTGTCAATAAATACAAGTAAAATATGATTTTATCACCTCACCATGACAAAGTTTGCGCTATTTTGAAGCCATTGTTTTGATTTTTATGTATCACGATCCACGATATCAAATTCGTCACAAATTAACATTAAATGAAGTTGTGATTTTTTACATTTATGGCCTTTTTTATTTCAAAAAAGAAAGCAGTGGAATGTGTATCTTACCACTGCTCAAAAATCACTGCGTTTGTTTGGGAAGGTAGCTAGTCATCACTACCTTGTGCCAGCTCTTGGGCTACTCTTTTACCTACGAACAGTGGGATTTACCACACGTTATAATGTCCCCACGGCTATATGGGAGAACACGATTAATGTAACCGGTATTCAAACCCGCGATCCTCAGATTAAGAGACAAGCGCCCGAACTACATGGCCATGGCAGGCCAAAAATTCACTAACATTAGGCTATTTGAATTAACGCTTTAGTGGCATCAAAACATAAAACACAGAAAGCTAAAATATTTTATGCATCACATATAAGAATACTTTGTGAAATAGTGGACAAGCAGCAAGTCTGAATGACTTTCAATGCTCAAAACCTGATTTCAATACCCATAGTGGGCACAGCACTGATAACCTAAAGATAGCTTTGTGTTTGATTTCAAAAGTTATTTCATTTAGTTTAAAATAACTCATCTGATTCTCACCCACTATATGTCTTGTTATCTACGTAGCAGCATGCAGATGTAGCTCCAGATTACATACACTGTCTCTAAGTAACGCTCCTCAATACTTCTTGATTGACCAAATTATCCAAGTCCTTGAAGTTTCCATCTATTTTAAGATACATGCCGCCCATGGCATAATATTTTTAAAAAATGAAGAATACCAACCAACTTCGTCAAGATCATAACATTTGTCCAACTGATGGTGAACTCCACCCTATCAAACACCTGTTTCCTCGACTATCTCCACTTCAAAGCAGAATTGCTCAGCAGAGGACTTATACACCCTTACTCTACCCAGATTCTCTCATCAGTCACAATCACTCACCTCTAACCATGAAACTCTAACCGACCATAAAAGGCAAGCTAACACAAACATCTTTACCAGGAAGGGAGAAAACAACTCAAACCCATCTAGCTTCAGACACTGAGGACCAACCAGTTCCACCTCCAATAAATCTGAACAAACCAGTCATCTATATGAATTACAACCATGCAAGCCCCACATTTGTCAACCCCTCCTCGTCTAACGTTTTACTCATTTATTTCTTCACTCATTCTTCTACTCAGCCATACGACCTACCCCACATTTCACCCGCCTACCAGCGACCAAGAAGATTCAATCTTGATAAGATTCTCTCCCAACATGAATAACTTTCTGACCAACATCCACATACTAGTCTATCACTCTGACTAATTCCACATTACTTCTTCACGTTAACCGGGCGCTTGTAATGGATTGGAACTTTACCAATAAAAGTGGGCTTTCTTGGGTACTCATGTCTCTCAGCCCACATAAAATTCTTTATATAGGATTTATAGATCCATGCTCTCCTGAAAAGCCGTTTGTTAGATATCAGTTCCAACCATGCCCTCGCATTATCATTGAGTGGAAATAAGGAAAACAAATTGTTTCTGACCACCCATGGTTGTCTTTCAAAAGAAGCCTTTAAACCAAAATAACTAGCAGTATTTTAGAAGGTGTCATAAAAATCCTTGTTTATACTCGGAGCACGAAGATGTTTTTTTTTCAAAGATTCGTCATCAAGTGGTTAGTCTACCCGTAGGAAGACAACCCTCTCAAGGTTTATCGACGGTTTCACACGTGATCATCAACGGGATCATTAAAGGCTTCTCCGTTGACCAGATCAAAGTCTTCCTACAAAAACACAAACATACCATCATCGACCCAACCAAAACAAGACTTTTACGAAAGGGTAGAATTTGTATTCAACTCCTAACTCAAAAAGATTCCACATATCTCTATTCCTCAAGGATTTTGTTTTAAATTTCACATAAAGCTCCACGGGAGCTATCTGCGCTAGTCGTCCCTAATTTAGCAGTGTAAGACGAAAGGGAAGGCAGCTAGTCATACAACCCACCGCTATCTCTTGGGCTACTCATTGACCAACAAATAGTGAGATTGATTGTAACATTATAATGCCACCACAGTTGAAAGGGCGAGAATGTTTTGTGTGACGGGGATTCGAACCCGTGACCTTCAGATTACAGGTCGAGTGCCTTAACCACCTGGCCATGCCGGTCAGAGTAGATTCCTTCTGAAGCTATACGTGTGTGTTTTTTTTTCTTATAGCAAAAGCACAATGAGCTATTTGTTGTGTACCACAAGGGAAATCGAACTCCTAATTTTAGCGTTGTAAATCCGTAGACTTACCACTGTCTTAGTAACAGGAGACCTACAGATATATACTCTGTTCTACAAACTTCACCAGATTGCTTCATTCACACAGATCATTTCGTAAACGTCAGAAACACCGTACAACCAATCAGCTAATTCAAGGTAGTAACAGCTCCCAAATGCACAAATGCCCAAATGATAACCTGAGAAACACCTGCCGTCGCCATTCAAGCCACTTCTGCCAAAAAACACTGACAACCAGAAGCAAATTTTACAAGACATGTTCACGGAGACTACATAAGTCTACAAGCCATCTAAGTCAATAGACAAATTTTTACAGGCCATCCATAGAAAGAAGGATACAATGAAAACTTAACCATCACTAAAGCACTCTTATACATCGACTGCTTTATTCCAAATGAACACATTGAAACCTAGACACACATCTCCAGTACAGCCTGAAGAACCGAGAAAAAGATACAACCTGTTGATGACTTTTGAAGATTCCTCATCGAGACAGTCTCATTTACCCTACAGTGACAGTACTGATGCTGTGTTCGACAGAATCTTTCAGTACCGTCCCGTGTTCTTAACATTTTTATACCGACGAAGAAAAAACCAGTCCAAGAAAAAGACTACCATCTGATGTTTCCTGACTTATCATCGACCTTCTCAAAAATGGTACAGTATTCCTTATATATACTAACCTTTGACCTTTAGCTTCCACCAGGATAGATGGGAATATTCTTTTCAGCACCCTATGATCCCAATCCCCTTTTCACGCGCACGATTACAAAATTTATTAAAGTATTTGCAGTTTCTTAATACTTACAAGACTAGCTACAAAACGCTGGAAATTTGTCAGTTGACAAAAAGCAAAATCAACTTACAAAATTAAATATCCCACGAATTAAAAAATCACGAAACCATATACTGCTGCATACCATGTATTCCCAACAACAACAGAAAAACAATCAACATTTGGCAAAAACTAGTAACAAAATATGACATCCCAGTTAACACCAAATTTATTCAAAAACCAGGCACAAAACTGAGGTCTATACTATGTAAAAACTACACTGACAAACACCACACCAACATTATTTATAAAATACAATGTGATAACTGCCACGACTTCTATATAGGATAAACAAGTAGAAAAATGGAAACTAGATTTAAAGAACACGAAAAGTCACCTTCCCACGTTTCCGAGCACTGCAAATCATATAAACGCAACATAACACAGAAAACACCCAAATACTAAATCAAGAAACAAACATAAACAAATGCAAAATTAAAGCCTTACTTATACAATAACTCAAGCCCAAAATAAGCCAATACAAAGGAACATCTTTCTACCTATATTAATGAATATAATCTCAGTAAGCACACCCTATACATTCCTAGACTCAGTTACACAACCCACTTCAAACATGTGGTCAGCTATCTCTTTCTTTCTTTGTTCGCTACATAAAAATTTTCTCAACCCAAACCAGCCGTTTTTACATATATATTTTTCTCTACAAGTGGGTTTTCTCGTCATCACTGATTAAAAACAAACACTTCTTAGTACATTTATGATCGATATTTAAATAAATAATTGATTACCTAATTTTAAAGATATACGATTTATATTGACAAAATATCTCAAAAAACATTACATGAAAAAAAGATCCCAAGTTACATACAGGGTGTCCCTTAAGTCCTTACCCATCCATATGTTATTATGTTATATTCAATTACGCATGTATTATAAATTTGTTTGTTTTTTTTTCAGAGAAATATGTCCGATGTAAGCCCATTTACACTTGAAGAGCGTATTGTGACAAGTACGTGGGTACATGAGAGCAAGAATATTGGTGACACCACAGGGATACATAAGATATATAGATGGGTAGGGACTTACGGGCCACCCTGTATAATTAAATATCCTCATCAAAGGTCACTTAAGATTTAGGTAGGGTTTGCTTCTAATTTTTGACTACTGACCAGAGTGAGAGCAGCTAGCCAGAATCATCCGTTGTTACCAAATATTTGTTTGAGTCTTTGTCCGAATAACGAAATTAACTTACTTTTTTCAAGCAACAGAGCACAGACAGACTATTGTCTAGCAATAAAAAGTCCAATAATAAACCAAGAGCCTAAATTTTATACGTTTAACAATATTTTATTTGTGTTATTGTTTATGAGAAACTATCTTCAGGGTACATAAAATGAAAATGTGCGCCTGTTCTCTAGGATTGTTACAAACATGCTATTAACACTTTGAGACCATCGATACATTAATAGAGTAACAACAAAAACAAGTAGACCAAGAATATAGGTTCAACATTAAAGGCAACTATGCACTGGTATCGTTTGAGAGAATTTCCAAACAAACAAAGAAAATAATATTTAGAGAAAAAACGTCAAACTTTTTTTCCAGCACGAGTAACACCTGGAGAGAACATTTTACAATATTCAGTTGTGTGTTTCTGTTGCGAGGCATGGAGTTTATGTTAAGAACATAATGTCTCTAGAAAGTTCTCTTGCCTTAGTGGCACAAAGATATGTCTGCGAATTTCCAACACAAGAATCCAGGTTTAGATACATGTTGTGGGTGGCCGAAAACAGCCCATTATGTAGCTGTGTGCTTTATTACAAGAAAACAAAAAACTAGATATTTTCTTATACGGAACAGAAATCTATTTTCCAAAAAAGAAATTAATAGTCGCATGGTTCTTTTCTAGCCCTTCAAATGTAACAAAATATATGAAAAGAAAGTTGTCAGAGGTGGTTGAGGTACATGCTGTTCACCTAAACTCAAGAAATTTACACATTTAAAATGTGTCATATAGAAAACATACATTAGTATACATTTATTTTGTTGAGCCATAAAAAACAACTTAAAATACCGTAGATATAATTAGTTAGGGCCTATTAAACCGTCATTTGTCAACTGTCCATGTTTAAAACACGTTATTTAATGGGTGCATTTTATCATTTTAAACACTGCCTTGTGTTAAACATCATTTTAATTATTGCCTATAAAAAACAAACAAAAACATATTTCACTCCCATCACAGGTGGTTCAGTCAGTAGTAAGTATTCAGTCTCATGACATTAAAAACCAGGTTTCGATGCTCCTGGGATGCAGAACAGAAATATCCATTCTGTAGCTTTCCTAACAATTGAAAAAAACCCAATTACCTATATTTTATTAGTGGCCAATACACAAAACTTGGGTTTCTTAGATCAATAGTATGTACATAAAACTGAAGATAGCTATTAGCCAACGTTTAGTAGTCTTGAGTACTGGGTGATATCCTTCTGTTTGTCATAACAGGAGGATAGTTAAGTGCTTTCTCGTTAATACATAAAATTTCTATTTTCACAAAAAAATGATGAATATCATTTACTTCTTTATGACTAGTTTACATCCTTTCTGTGTTTAATATTTAACGTCTTTTATGTCATTGACAGATGTACAATTCTTCATTTTTCTATCTTTATATCCTACCAATAATTTTTTTGGTATCTGTTATCCATCTATTTTTATTCTAAGGTATTCAATCATTAGCTAGAGGAAAGATAACATTAAATCTTAGCTTGGCATTTGCAGATGTTCTTTCTTCCGTCAAAAGCTGGTATTCATCTTCTCCAGATCATTAGTAAGTATCTTATCTTTCTCTGGTCACCAATACGCAGTGTTCCATAATAAATCACACATTTTAAATCCTATCTGTTACATAGTCAACCTTTTCAAATTGTATAGATTTCCTGTCATTCAAAGGTCATTATATATGTAGTTCTAATGAGAGAGATATTAATTACTGGTTGATTTCAACCTCTTCTGATCTGTGGTGGATAGTATAGAAGGTTTAAGAACTATAATAATGGAATCATAATTGAGTTACACTAAATAAATTGTGGTGTGATTGACTAGGAACTAAGCTGAATGTAAATTCAGTTTTACAACACGTATAAAATGATGCAATGTGGGAAATGTCAAGTATTTTGTTGTAGTATGAGATACCACCTTCTGTTTCAACTAAAATTTATTATACTTGTAACAATGCGTTATGTTAAACATATAATATTTATAAATAAGACATTTTTAATTACTCGTCATACCCACTGCCGACGATGAGTTTTGTTCAATCCAGGACACTTTAGGCTGGTTGAGATACAAGGAATACAGTAGTGGTTGGAACACTATTTACATAGTCCATCTGTTGTAACAGTAACTGTAATAGTGTTAATGCTTTTTACAAGCTGGTGAATCACTACTGAAATATTAGTATTATTCACTCTTCAAATTCTTGAAAATTTCTAAGGGAACAGATAAACAAGGTAGTGTAAAAATACAATTGGTTGAACATAACAGTTTTAGACAGTTATAACTATTTATAATCAACTTCTAAAAACCACTCACACCATACAGGGTGGCCCGTAAGTCCCTACCCATCCATATGTTATTATATTTAATTTTTATTTATTATATTTAATTATGCATGTATTATAAATTTGTTCATTTTTTTTTCAGAGAAATATGGCCTATGTAAGCCCATTTATACTTGAAAATGTCTCACAGAACAGGCATTGCATAATATTATGCAGCAAGAATGAGGGACACCACACAGATACACTGGATACATAAGATATGTGGATGGGTAGGGACTTATGGGCCACCCTGTATAACTGAAGTAGAGTTTTCGAAAATAATTTTTATGTTGTGTGTTAATACTTTGTGTTCTAAGCTGTCTATTTAAAATAAATAAAAAAATATTTCAAATACTAACAACACTTATGTATAAAAGAGGGTTAATCAGGTGTATTTGCTTTTGTAAATATAACTTTGCATACGATCCATTTAACTTATCTAGATGAAGAATCTTCTGACACCAGGATCAACATTGTTCTTTAATTACAAGAGTCATTCAACAGACAAGATATTTGGAAAAACAAAACATTCTGATTGCTTTCATTTATAATTTGTCAGTTTCAAACACATTCAGTTTTAAATATCATTGTAAAAAAGTTTCCAGCACATTACTGTATTACTTTGGTTTTCAAGTGATATGCATGGAAACCTTGCTGCTAATATTGAGTTATAGAAAAGCAACTGAAAGGCAAATCAAAAAATAGAAGCAGAAATATTAAATCATCTGGAGAAATATCAAGTGGGTTTCTTTACTGATGTCAAAGGTTAGACAGATAATGGCATTAATGAGGAGGGATTTTTGGACATGCTAGAACACTAATTTGTTCTGCAATTTCATGACAGCTGTCACAAATTACAATACCTCAAGTAATAAAACAGCATTTACATAATACACTTAAATTCCTTGTTTTCATCATACTTCAGACTACCCAAGCAACAAAGGGTTTTCATTTCATAAATTACTGTTGACATCCTTGAATCTCTCTAATCATCACACTATACATGATGAGCATACAATGTGTAACAAACCACTTAATGGTTGATGAAAGACTTCTAGTACAACAACAAACCATATATGTAAGTCTTGTCAATGACAATAAAGAAAACAAGAAATACTGCCACTGCTATATTTGAAATAATGCAAAATGAAAGTCTTTTATAGGTGTGTTAGTTATTGAGATTAAGAGTTTAATAACTCTACGTAGATTTAGACAGAGACGTTTCTCCAAGTTAAAATATCTTTTATTTCTTTAATAACTGTAATACCAAATGTCAGTTACTGTTACAATTGTTGCCTAGATATCTATTTTAAAGCAGTGTTCCACAGTTAAACAAATATTTAATGCTTAATATATTGTTTTTTTACTGAAGGGTCTTGTAAGTGGTCCAATAGCTTAGAAGTAAAAAACATTTTCACATAAAGAAAAGTTATATATAATTCTACATATTAACTTAGGTAAACAACATATAACATACTTGGTGAAGCTAATGCTGTGAAACAGACTCTTTGGCAGTGAAAAACAGACAGTTTTTCAGAACAGAAAAAAGAAACTATAGGATTGAAAGTACATGGATAAAAAGCTCTTACTTATCTTGAATCTTATTAAAATTACAAAAACAATTTTGAAAAGCAACTGAAATCTGCTTCTGACTTGCATATAAACCTAAAACCTATACACTATCAGCTGAGGACAAAGACCAAAAACATCACAATCAAATGCAAAAATTTTTCTATGTATGTAGCCTACTGAAGGCAAAGATGGTTGTGGAGAATCTAAAAAAACAAACAACAAACAATATTTGTTCTTACAATCTTACTAAACAGAATAACGCCAAAAATAAAATAGCTGAAAAACCAGAGGATGGAAAGTATTGGCTAGAATACCTTATATCACCAGAAAACAAACCATATCAGAGCATCTGAACATGATGAGCAGCACATAAAAAGTTTGCCTAATGAGGATGCTCAGAGCAACATTGTAGTTTTGTGAGAAAACAATTGGACAGGGTAACCACTTATCTTCCCTTGTAGAGATTTTCCTTTTCAAATAGACAAAAGTTGTTGTATCATAGCAGGTGTCAGTACTTTAGGTTTAATCTGTAACCTAAGACATGACAGACTAACACAAAATCTAATCTTTAAATGGCTATCTTTCTTGATAAAAATCAATAGATTTGATAGTCTTGTACAACAAAATGTGATAATTGAATAAAAGAACTGGAATTTTTAGAAATCTAAATAAATGACTCTTTCACTAGTATTCAGCTGATATTATCTGGTTAAGTGATGTCATATAACCATTGAAGAAATAATTTTATTAATTCTTTTTAATTTTAAAATAAAAAATTGAATGTTACTGTATGAAACTTTATAACAAATATTTTTATTTGATTTAATTTAAAATTATACTTCTGGACATTTTCCCATATATTACAACTAGACTTTGTCATGAAGCACAGTTTATCATCAACTAACAGTATCCTATTATTGTATGATGTCAAGGTTCTCAATGGCTTTAAGAGAGTGGTTACAAATAAATGTGACTATAGAAACCAGCTATACTTATATCCAAAATGTTTTAACCAAATTTCCAGTTTTGTGCAAGTTATGTATTTTTCACAAACAAAATACACATTACTATTTTTATAATGCTTAAAGTTAACCTACAAAACAATATACAAAATTATGTAAAGGCCATGGAAACTAGCAAATGAAATGTCTCTTTTCAGTTAAAAGACTACTTGCTGGTACCAATGTTTATTGTTTGGTGGTCAAACAGAAAATCTAGAAGTATTTGCAGAAAATCACCAATCAGAGTTGCTTCACAGTATTTCAGGAATATTGAATATTTAATTTTTCGACATTTTATTAATATCTCAAAATTACTTAGCTGTCCAATTCACAACAGATAATTCTTGTCACAACTTTTAAAAATTTACTTATTTAAAATTTGTATTCCAAGTATCTCTTCACATGCAGAAAAATATTAAACCTAATACAGTAATGATCACTTGCATTCAGAGGTTCCCAAATATCCACCCTCTGTCATTCATATATTTGAAGTTAACAATAAATCTAAATTAGCATTGTTTCCTGCAGGTTCCCTAATTGATGAAGGAAGTCTTCTTGAACAAATTCCAAAAATCGTACTCTCTAATGATTTGACTCAGACATTTCCCAATCTAAATGGCTGAAATTAAAAAACCCACAATCATGACTTCACAAATAACTGAAATCTTAATCTCATTGTAAAAGTTCTCACTAATTTCATTAATATCATTTGCTGGTCTGAAATAATCTCCAACTAAAAGTCTTTTCCCTTTATATCTACTAATGGAAACCCAAAATGGATTCAGTCTCCTTGTTGTTATATTTTATATGCTCAACTTCAACAGGATGTAACACATATTTTACGTGTTAAGCCATTCCTCCTTTTTGTAATAAATATCTCTAAGAGTTATCTATAATTAACTATGTTTCAATTATTCCCATTATATCAAAATATTCCATTCCTTCCAGTGCTCTAAAGTTATCTATTTTATTTATTATATTTGTAGCATTGCAGTATTAACAATTAAGCTTACCATTGTAACTGCTACTGTATTCATTTCCTTAAGTAAACATTTCTCTGGTTCTTATTCTTTTTGCATTTAGTTTTTCCTGGCTCCCATCACTGTCCAGGACAAGGTTAAAACTTCCATTACAGAAGAGTTAATATCCTCAATAAACAAGATGACCCCCATCCACTTCATGACGCTTCTATCGACTAAATTGAAACCAAAAGTCCAAACACTCAATCTGTTCATATATAATACTAACCTAAACCTGTCATTTATGTTCTCTGACCTGTCTTTCCTTACATGCATCACAAAAACTGAATCTCTTCCAGCTCTCTTTACTCACTGCTCTGCTCTGTCAATTATATCCTCCGTCTGTGATCTTGGGTAGAATAATCAGATTCTTTTGTCCCTTTATTATACATATACAGTGGTACCTCGGTTCTCGAACTTATTCCGTTCCAGAAGGCTGTTCGAAAACGGAATCAATTTTTCCCGTACGAAATACTGTAAATTAAATTAATCCGCTACCGACCTCCAAAAATTACGCATTATGAAGCATTTTAAGTAAAAATATTGTTTATTTATATCTGTATAATAATACCTACATGCATAAAGTCAACCACAAAAACTATAAACACAATAAAAAACAATAAATGAAAATTTAACTGCACTTTACCTGTGCTGAGGAGAGTTAATGGCGTAAGTCAGTGGTTCTTAACCTTTTTCAGTGTTTGCACCCCTTTCAAATCAGTAATCATTTCTCGCACCCCCTGGAGAAATATAAAGCATACTCTTATGTAAAAATATAGATTTGCTTTAATTATTCATGGGCATCCTCGCACCCCTTGGGAATCATTTTCGCACCCCTGGTTAAGAACCCCTGGCGTAAGTGAAAGGTGGTGAGGAACGTGGAGAGTAGGAGGATTATTATTTTTTGAAGGGGAGTCCCCTTCCATAAAAACGTCAAGTAACTCTCCTACTGAGGTTCTTTTTCTTTTCTGTCTCTTTGCACCGCTACAACTTGCTTGAGACACACTGGACCTATTTCTCACCAAAACCTTTTCTGATGAGGTTTGTTTCTGCCTGCATTTTAAAATGTTTCTGAAGTAAGATATGGCATTGTCATTGAAAAGGTTTATGCTGTGATTTGCTACAGCTTTGTTTGGGTGAAATTTTTCCACAAAACTTTATAACTCTCCCCATTTTTCCACACATTTCCTTGATTAGTGAACTAGGAACATCCTCCCTTCCCTCCTCCTCCTCATCTGATTAAAGATAACATCTCGCGGTATGAAAAGCTTCCTGGATTTTTCGTCATACAGTCGATATCCCTTGGTGCAGTTATCACATCCAATGAAATGTACCTTCATAGACTTCATGTCTAATTTCTGTCTTGACGCATCTGGCACATGTGCATATGCAAGACATCCGAACACTTTCTTGTGTTCTACATCTGGTTTCTTCCCATGCCATCTCTCATATGGCGTACTACCATCTTTTATTGCCAATGTGGATATTCTTTTACCCACATACGCTGCAGTAGCTACAGTTTCCGCCCAGTACATTCTTGGTAATTTAGCATGTAACAGCATACTTCTTGCTGATTCTACAAGAGTTCTGTTCCTTCTCTTAGCAACACCATTTTGTTCTGGACAATATGCTACTGACATCTCATGATGAATGCCTCTTTACTACAAATATTGCTATAACTCATTTGATGTATATTCTCCGCCATTATCTGTGCACAGGGTTTTCATGCGCTCTCCAGATTCATTTGAGTACAACTTCTCAAATTCCTTGAATTTCTCAAAGACTTCTGTTTCAAGAAATACACTCTGCAGCATCTTGAGTAATCATCAATAAATGTAACAAAGTACTTGCTACCTCCAATAGATGGAGTTTGCAAAGGATCACAGACGTCACTGTGTACCAGTTGCAGTCTTCTCTTTGATCTGATTTCTCCCACTGACTTAACTGGCTTCCTATGCGTTTACCTTCAGTGCATCTCTCACAGAAACTGGCTTCATCAGAATTCTGGAATTTGATTCCACTTACATTTCCACTCCCGAGAAGCTTCTGTAACTGTAAAACACTGTCATGCCCTAGTCGTTGATGCTATATATCCAAGCCATTCATGCTGCTGTTTGAGGCTACTGAGGCATTCTCAATAACACTGGTCTTACAGTCCAGTTGGTATAGACCATCATCCTTTCTTGTACCCATGCCATGGAGTTGTCCTGATTTACCTCAGATGTAACAGCGATTAACTCCAAACTGCACAATATTTCCTTTTTCAGTAGCAGCTCCTAATGAAAATAGATTGTTACCTAATTTTGGTATATGAAGGACACTCTGCATTGTGACATGCTTTGAATTACTAGCTTTAAATGTCATTTCTAGTTTACAGTTTCCAACTCCAAGAGCTTCAACAGTTCTTCCATCACCAATCCTAACTTGCTGAGGTGTGCTAAACTTGTGATAATTTGATAATATATTCCTCTGGTGTGTCATATGCCTAGACGCACCAGAATCCACCAACCATTCCCCATTTCCTATTCCTTTATCCTGGTTTGTGACAAAGACAACACCATTGTTTCCATCAGTATAATCTTCCGCCACGTTAATATCCACATTCTTAGCTTTGTGGACCATTTCCTTCAGTGTTGGACAATCGCGTTTTATGTATCCCTCTCTGCCACATTTGTAACACTTGAAGCTGTTACCCCTTTTCTTTGTTTCTTGTGTTCCATGTGGTTTTAAGTTGCTACGAGTGGCTAATGTAGTTGATGATGTTTCATTTGATGTGGTATTTTTTCTTCTTTTGTTCTTCATTAATCAGTGCCTGTTGCACAAATTCTAATGAGATATCATCAGTTTTGGTTTCCAGGACTGTTACAATTGTATCATAGCTAACTGGCAGACTACCAAGTAAGGTAACAATCTGATCTTCTGCTATTTCCGCCCCAACCGCAGCAAGCTGATCCGTTAATTCCTTCATTTGTTTCAAATGTTCCTGGACCGTCATGCTTTCTTTCATCTCACATCGAAAATACTTCTTTTTCAGGAATAATTTATTGGCTAGTGTGTTCCTATCAAAGTAAGCACGCAGTACATTCCATTCCATGCTTCCTTAGGAGTTGTGCATGAGGTGACAAGATAGAGTTGTGCACCTTGAATATTCAGAACAATTGTTGAAAATGTTCTTTCGCTTTTCCTGTTGAAATCTGCCCTTCTTTGATCATTGGCTGTCTCTGCCAATACCTCTGTTTCAATCACATGGTCCCATAGGCCTTTTCCTCTCAATAAATGTTCCATTTGAAATTTCCACATGGCCCAATTATTTTCTCCCAACTTATCAATTGGTATTTTATCTTCCATTGTCAAACTATTTCAACCACAACAGTAATATTCCTTTCTTTGATTTAGATCTATTTCTCCCTTTATATGAGTTGAAAAAATAGTGTCAATCAATATTTTACTTACAGTTTATCTGGGTATTTCACAATGGCTTCCAGACAAAGGAAACGAATCACGTAGCACTTGTGATAAGCATCCATGTAAATCCTGTGCCCTCCAATAAAATTGTCATCCAAAACTGTTCTACAGTAATCCTCAGTATCTCATGGATTACTTGTACTAACAATTTTAAAACAATTTCATCTTTTTAAGCACTATTAGAGCATTCCTGGGCCCATAACCTGTTGATACGTGTTTATTCATTAAGAGCACATGTGCAGAAAAAAAAAGTTATTCCTAACTAAAGGTGGCAGCACTTATCTCAATATTCTTTACACTTGCCTTGTGAGACAATTTCCTCGGCAACGGGCTCAGCCTCAAAGCCTTCAAAATCTCTGTCTGCTACTGAGTCTGGCCACAATTTATTCCAGGCTGAGTTCATGGTCCTCAAAGACATTTCCCTCCAGGCTTTGTCTATGATCCTCAAGTAATGGAGGATATTAAAGTGATTTTTCCTGAGCTCACTGAGAGTTAACTCTGTGTCAGAGGTCACTTCAAAGCACCTTTGATACAGTGCTTTGGTATAGAGTTTCTTAAAGTTCGATATGGCCTACTGGTCTATGGGCTGAATGAGAGGAGTCGTGTTAGGGGGCAAGAGCTTCACCCTAATGAAACTGTACTCCTCCACCAACCCATCCTCTAAGCCTGGTGGGTGAGCAGGTACATTGTTCATCACAAGGAGGGCCTTGAGTGGCAACTGTTCTTCTGTGAGGTACTTCTTTACACTTGAAGCAAACAATTCATAAAAATTACCTGGTTTCCCTTGCTTTACTATTAGCCCTCCACATGACATTTAGTTTACTTTTCAGGACATTATTTTTCTTAAAAACCCTCGGGTTCTCAGAATAGTACACAAGCGAAGGCTTAAGTTTTAAGTTCGCACTTGCATTACTACATAACAATAGAGTTAGCCTGTCCTTCATTGGCTTGTGTCCTAGCAGTGACTTCTCCTCCTCTTTGGCATTTTCTTCCAAAAGAGGCCTGTGTCATCACAGTTGAACACTTGTTGGGGGAATAAAACCCTCGGCTTCTACACAGTCCTTAAATTCCCTAACAAATTTATCAGCAGTGTCTTTGTTATAACTAGCACCCTCCCCATGTCTCACCACACTATGTATGCCACTTCTCTTCCTGAATTTTTCAAACCACCCCTGCTAGCCTTAAAGGCTAGTTTCAAAACGCGGTAACTAGTGACATAAGTGCGCAGACAAGTCGCTGTGCTACTGGGAGGCTAATAAAACATCGATAACTAACTATACAAGATTAAAATCCTAATGAGATTAAAAAACAATGTTCAATATATTTCTTTATAGAGATTTAATTGTTGTTACAGAATAAACTTTCACGATATTTTATCTCCAATATTAAAATTCCTTCAACTCTTCAATGAACTGGCATACAAACTGTTACTCTTTTTTACGCACTAAACCTTGTTTATGACCAACTCAATATTAAATGGTACAGATAAATGGTTTAAAAGAACTGCAGACATTTAATCAAAAGTGATGCCAAAAGAACGACTGAAAGAAGGGATGTGACAATAGATGTATAGCTGAATATAAAGCAAAGATATATATAAATCTTAAATTTCCTCCGAGATAAAAACGACACATTCAAATTACCGAAACAAGCAAAATTCCATGTAAAAATGTTAAAGTGGATGACAAACTTGGCTGCATGTTAATATTTTAATTTGGACATCTTATCTTTCTAAATTATACACAAGAATTAATTGGACGTGCATTATACGTGTATTTTTAAATACTCAGTGTAAATAAGGGGTTAGTGTAGGAGAAAAAAAACATTTGAAGGATTGGAGAATACACCAGATGAAATCAGAGACAAAATACAATTTGGTTATGAAAGGTTATCACATGCAGACTTTAATAAATGATGAACATGTTCTTCAGTTTCCTTACATATATTTACAACACTTGAAGATACCTTTTTCAAGCCTCTTGGTCCTTTATAGGTACAAAAGCTTTTCTTTCTTTATTGGACAATGCATACACACAACACAAGCTTTCTAGTTTTTTTGCTGACCATACAAACTTTATACACTGCAATATAGATATCTTGATATCTATAACACTGATATCTCCTTGTAAAAATACAGTTTATTAAATTTTGTACTTAGCATAATCATACCCATTTATGACTGACTTTTAATAAAGTAGGTCATATTTTTTGATGACTGAAATATCTGAAGATGCAGTGACAGTGGGAGATTCAGCTACAACATATAGTTTATTTATTGATGGTTGCTGTAGGAATTGGTGGTGGTGTTATTTATATTTCGAACATTAACAAGTTTGTGTATGTGATGAGTTTCATTTTAAACCATTGGCTTGGTTAGTTCATGTAAAAAGTATTTGATTGCGTTCTATATAGCAGTCGAAACATATAATTAGGCCCAGCATGGTCAAATGGTAAGGGCACTCATCTCGTAATACAATGAAAGTTGCGGGTTCCAATCCCCGTCACACCAAACATTCTTTCCCTTTCAACTGCAGGTGCGTTACAATGTGACGGACAATCCCACTATTCGTTGGTAAAGGAGTAGACCAAGAGTAAGTGGTGGATGGTGATGAGTAGTTGCTTTCCCTCTGGTCTTGCACTGCTAAATTAGGGACTGCTAGCGTAGATGACCTATGTGTAACGTTGCACAAAACTTAAGAACAAATAATATAATTTATCTTTGTTGACAAATACTTTTTTATATTTATTTTGCGTATTCACTGTTCTTCTATAGTACTTAATATTATTTAATTTCGGTGGTTTATAAAAGATATTGTATTACTGATATTAAATTTCTGAAAATTTGTTTGTGTTTAAGCACAAAGCTATCAGGGCTCGGCCCACTTCGAGTATTAAAACCCGATTTCTTGCGGCATAATTCTGCAGACACGCTACTGTACTACAAGGTGGCTTTCATATTCATTTTTTTTTCTCAATGGACACTCAGTATGTTGCTTTGCAGCTTCTTGAGGAGTGTTCCAGTAAAACATAAGCGGTAATTGACAGTTTAAGGAATAGTTGGTTTAAATGATGAAGTTCAGTTAATGAGAATTAACAAATGTGGTGCTACAAGAGTATTTGTTAGTAATATCAAAATACGATATGTTGTTTTATATTTTATAAATGTTATAATCATCCTCAAGAGCAAACGTATTTCGAAAAAGTACTTTCTATCTCGCTAACAAGGATCAACTTCCGCCTTTGAGCCGTGGCCCGGCATGGCCAAGCGTATTAAGGCGTTCGACTCGTAATCCGAGGGTCGCGGTTCGAATTCCGGTCGCACCAAACATGTTCGCCCTTTCAACCGTGGAGGCGTTATAATGTGACGGTCAATCCGATTATTCGGTGGTAAAAGAGTAGCCCAAGAGTTGGCGGTGGGTGGTCATGACTAGCTGCCTTCCTTCTAATCTTACACTGCTAAATTAGGGATGGCTAGCACAGATAGCCCTCGAGTAGCTTTTGTGCGAAATTGCCACAATAATTCCGCACCACCCCTATTGAAATCACAGTTTACAATGTCTTTCATGCATCATCTCTCCACCAACAGCACATCTGAGTGGAAAAATAATCGCAAACAGATAAATAACAAAATTAAATCCCACAAAAGAAAAGTAGGTAAATGATGTTGCATTTCATGGTGTACAATTGTAACCAACATCCACGTGTGGGTAGGTTGAAGATCAAATGTAAATGATGTATCTACATTTTAAGCCATGAAATTAGGGAATGACACGGGAATGGCATTGACCCATGGATCTGGGATTATGTCGCCTGGTATTTAAGGGAAGCCAAATCCATTGCATGAAATCAACTCCTGCGACCACGAGAGTGGTACAAAACATTTAAATGTTATAAATACCACCATCACAAGAGAAAACAAGATAATGTCCAGGACAGAAGCAAAAACAATCCGCATATACCCTCTGTTACCCACAGCACAGAAAAAGAATTGTGGGAGAAAGCTGGACAACCTGAAACCAGTATGAGGACTTACGTTAATTGTTTCACTTTAAAACGAGTTCACATTGTACTGACATTTGTGCAATGGTAGGGTAATTGTATCTAATTGAAAGAGCGATCTGTACTGAGACATCTCACTCTGTTGTATGTGTCTAACGATAGAGGATGGTTCACCTTCTAGACCAGCAGAAAACCACCAGCCTATTCTGAAATAAATGGTTATAGTCATCTAGGTGGGACCCATCCAGCAGGATACATTCATGGTTAAACACTTCAGTGACTTGAAAGAAGAACAGGAGGTAGAGGTCATTAGTGTGTGTATATGGATTGCAATCCTCGAGATATTTTACTGGGTGATCATGAAACCCTGTTTTGAAAAGCAGACTATTCACTTTTATTCAATCATGGTATAGCAGGTATTGGCAGCCATCCCCTTCTGCTTAACACATACTGTTCATAGGTAATACAGTCCTGAATTGGCCTATTTATAAAGGACATATCACGAAGTCATAGACCCTGCAGTAATCTTATGAAACATCCCATATGAAAGGTGTGGGTGCGAAGCCATGAATATAGCGTGTGAATTAACATGGCATACAATGCGGATTTGTGTATAAGAATACTTGCTCAGGCATCACTTGCCATGGAGTAGGATCCAATAGAAGTAACTTGAATCAAAGGCCCCAGGAAGAAAAGAAAGCAATAATAAAAACCTACCTAGTGTAATACCCACACTGATGTCCAAAGTACAGACACAGGTGGCAGGTGATACTCCAAGGATGCAGAAACCACGACGTGATAGACATGAGAGATGAATGTACAACTCTGCTAAATGTCAAATGATATGAAAAGCAAACGCAATGGAAACGTGACATTACTGGAAAGAAGTAACACAGGACAACATACATTTGATAGGGGAAACAGAGGAATAAGGCAACTAGATTTAACAATGAACCAAATTAGTAAGGGTAAAGGAAGAAAGATCTTTAAAAGAAGGGAATTGCCAAAAGATAGATAGATAGGTATTGACACTCGTAAACATGCCATGCAAGCAATAACAATAAAGACAACATATCACACATAGACGTCTGCCTGGATCAGGAGACGGTAGAGATGAAGTTAGTTGGTTGGCTATCTGCATCACACAGCCGGTGAAAAATTAAAAATAAAAGTTACTAAAATACAAAAAAAGGAATCATTTTAGAAAAAAAAACATGCCAATTTTCGAATTAAAAACTTAAATAGAATTAAAATGGCAAATTGCCCGTAAAAATTTTAAAACACAATTGAGGTGGACAGTGTCTCTATCCCTAATAACGCTGTCCAACGTAAGGGATGAACCCATAGTAAAAATATCTAAAATGGTGTTATCATTCACAATCGTAATGACGGCATGACACTAAAATGTGAGCTACATGTGACTTGAATGTCACACAGATCACATTTTGGTGTATCAGTCCCAGATAAAAGAAAACGATTCGATAAAAACCGTGATCAACGTGTCGACTAGCCAGGCAACCTCCTCCTTTCAATACACATGGAAGCAAGAGGGTCAAAGAGCAACAGAAGGTTTGATCTAGAAAAGTTTGTTATCATGTTGCTTATTTCAAGTCGACTGTATAACCGGGCATAACTAGACCTTAAATACAGGACCATATTTCATGTATGAGTCAGGCATAACTGTGATATCACCAGAGCAGACAGACTTAGCTGTGATGCCAGCGAGTTCATTCCCGCAGATATAGATGTGGCCTAGTATTAAAAGAGAGAAGTAGATGATGGTGAATATGATTAACCAACTCTTGCTTGGAATGAGTGCAAAAATGGCAGTCACCAAGAAACAAGTGAAAACACACAACTCCAAAGTATAAGATACAGAGAGATACATGCAACGAAAGATATATGGTGCTAAAGCCAAACCCAAAGGTAGAGTGTGAAACTATATGTTACCCTGCGATAAAAAAATAAAGATATGAGTTATAACACTCTGATGGGGGATTGTAAAGAAAAACCTTGGAGGTGCCCAACTTAATCATCCAAATCTGAAGAGAGAAATCTCACTAAAATTTAAGCTAAGATTCCATGATAAAGCATGAACATGTTTTTAACACTAGACAAGTCCATGGTCATTTTGGAGGCCACAAACTAGGGGGAGAAGACGCCTTAAACCCCGCGAGAAAGATTCAATAACCTCTTGTGTAAAATGATCATTGCACCACCTCTGAAAGACGCTAGCCTAGAATGAGATCCTGAGGAGAACAAAAGGAAGCAGGGATGAGTAAGAAAGGGATGATGAAATCTTCAGACAATACCCTGACAAACTTCTACTAGACATGAACTCATCAAGTGAGCATTAGAACTGTTTTTTGACGAATCATGCGACTTCATGACAAACGATAAGTGTGGCACCAGAGGAAGAAGGAACAGACTAAGGCTAGGAAGGGGATGGTTAGAGGACAGGAAACTGTGCTATTCTTGGCTCTGTCTCAAACAAATGGGTCACCAAATGATAAACGATGCATTATTGTTGGACTGAAGCAACCTTCAACTCCAAAGACTCAAAAATTTGTCACACATGCAAGGTGTTACAAACTGTGCCACATGGAGATCTCATGGATAAGAAGTATGGAGATGGATCCACAAGCATATGACATAATGATCCAAGTGATCCTAACAACAAAGAAACCACGTTTGCAGGGCCAGAGCCGAAGAAAACAGCCAGGCCAATGTGGAAATAAGGAGTGAGAGAACTTTCCCAGAAAACTTCATATTCCTGTGAAAACTTCAGACAAGAGCTAGATCATTGAGATGTATTGCAACATAGTCATCACAGTATAACAAAGACAGGAGTAGGGAATACCTGGTAGATAAATAAGAGATTTGCGATTTGCCACTCCCACCCCTGAACAAGCAGAAGTGAACCTAACCATTTTCTTGGTCCGGATATGAACAATCTATCCAATCTTAAAAGAGAGAGAGAAGGAAATGATCCATCGCGCGTAAGGGTTGAGACATGTTAATGCCATCACCTAACTGAGATGAGAAATACTCAACACAAACCCGATTATCAAGGGATGGGTGAAAAGTAAATGAGGTAGGGAGGCAAAACTGTATAAAAGGTAAAGACTGGGACCATAAGAGGTAGGATGAAGAGACAAAACATCACATGAGAAATAAATTCCAAGAAACAGATGAAAGTTGATCAGAAATCTCGGTGTGCGAGAAGGCATGGGAATCTTGGTTGGGGCGAGGAGAAATTATCAAAATCCCTTTCAGACAAATGTTGTCCCATATAATACTCAATTTTCCTATGAATGAATGCAAGTAAATAGCTTGCATTGAATACTTATTGTAATTTTAAAGTGTTAGAATGCAGTGACTAATGTCAGTCGATAGCACTTTCAAACACACTTTTCTGGACGTTTCATACTATCCAACACTGCTCAGCAGTGATGACAGACACTGATACATCAAAACAATTTTCATTTATGTAAACCTGCACCTTGTTCAGGGATCTTTTATTTTTTCGTTGATGGGTCATCAGTGTTACAACTGTTCATACTAAAGCAGGTTCATTAAAGAACACTCCCTCGAATCACTTGATTTGTTTTGAATTTCGCGCAAAGCTACTCGAGGGCTACCTGCGCTAGCCGTCACTAATTTAGCAGTACAAGACTAGAGGGAAGGCAGCAAGTCATCACCATCCACCGCCAACTCTTGGGCTACCATTTTACCAACGAACAGTGGGATTGACCGTCACATTATAACTCTCCCACGGCTGAAAAGGCGAGCATGTTTGGCGAGACTCACTTGTTCCGCTGTCATGCGAGATTGTACTCATTGTATATAAGGAGAGTTATACGTATAACGCTGGATCTGTGTTATGACTTCACTACCATATCTCTGCTGTTACGATAATTTTAACGAAAGAAACATTGTACAGCCAGTGTGGTTTGTGAAAACTTGCATAGTGAACACATGATGATTGGAAATGTATGTTCCAAAATAATTATATTTAGTGCAACTGTTATTTCTAACTGTCGTGTATCAAAAAACAGATCTTTTAAAGATGTTAAGACGTTTTGATTGAGGTTTTGTAGAAATCTTATAGATTTTGTTAAGATTCAATTGAGCCTTTTTCAATTAAATTTTGAGTTTATTTTGGCGAGTTTTTGCTTTTAATAATGACATTTATCATTTATCTTACAGCGGTATGTCTGCGGACCTAAACGTTTAAAAACCGGGTTTCGATACCCATGATTGGCACAGCATAGATAGTCTCTTGTGTAGCTTTGTGCTTAATTTTAAGCAAACTAAATTAGCTTACAAGTGTTACGAATTATTATTTAAAAAGAGTTTAAGTTACTTGACATTTAAATTTAGTAGTTAATTAACTATTAATATGTATGAAATTTACGTTTGCTAACAAGATTAATACACACAATTTCCTCTTTTAACACAAATATATTTTAGTATACAAACATAAAAATAATAATTTATAATAACAATCATTACTAATAATTATTACAAATGATGACTAAAAAAAAGAACAGTTTTACAAACAGTATTGAGTCTTATATCCGGTCTGGAACCGAATATTTTATCGACGATACACGTCCACGACGAGCATATTAATTCTGAGTTAATATTGTCACACATCTTGCTTAAGTTAGATAGTTTGGTTGGCGTCAATACTAATGACGCCTTTCTTAGATAGCTTCACAATCATACGAGTTAACTTATTTCGGTGAGGGAGATATTTAAATGTCTTCGTAAATAATAACGTCCGAAGTAATTCACTGAAGTTGAACGGTTGATAATTTTCGAAATCTATAATGTTTCTGGTCAAATTCTGTAGTTTTCCGATTAAACATAGACGTTAATCACAGTTATGGCTTCCAAGACCTATAGCACATTGACCGTAGCTGTCCAATAATAATAATAATATTCCCTCTTGGCTCTTCGTTGGCTGCTGTTTTATACAAATCACGCGAGTTTTCCGAAAGTCTACTTGAATACAATGATCCACCTGTTAACTGTGATAAATATACGTCACACACAAAAAGATTGGTTTGGTTTGTTTTGAATTTCGCGCAAAGCTACACGACGAGTATCTGTACTGTCCCTCCCTAATTTTGCAGTGTAAAACTAGAGGGAAGGCAGATAGTCATCACTACCCACCGCCAACTCTTGGGCTACTCTTTTACCAACGAATAGTGGGATTGACCGTCACATTATAACGACCCCACGGCTGAAAGGGGGAGCTTGTTTGTTGTGACAAGAATTCGAACTCGCGACCCTCGGATTACGAGTCGAGTTCCTTTACCATCTGGCCATGCCGGGCCCCTACAAAAAGAAAACGATACAGAAGCATGCTTAGGCATTAAAATAAATGTTCAACGGTAAAGCCGTTACATATCCCTTTCACATTCCTTTAAAGAAAACATTATTCTACTTAAAAATGCAAATTTTTTTCATTCCACAGAAGACGTGGCATTTAGTATGTCAGGTTGCATATTGGAAAGTCCAACGTTCGAGAACACACAATGTTGTCATACATGATTTATACTTTCAGCAGTGAATATTTTACAAATACAGTAGTTCAGTATCGGTACATTCCGTTAAAGGTATGCAGTGGGTGCTGCTGAATGATTCACTCTCCCACCCACATCTAATCACCAGTTGTAAATTAGGAACAGTTGCTTCCGAACCTGGAGATTTCTAATATAGTCCTTTAACTAATGTATTGCTTGAAGTGTCGAACAGATTAAAAATATCAAACTTCAAATATTTTAAAATATTTTTTTAGAAAAAAGAAAAGAGTTAATGAAAGCTGTTGGAACAAAATAATTGATATACGTATCATTATCTGATGCACTTATTGAAAGACAAAATTGTATTAGCATGTGAAAACGTGTATCAAAATACTTCAGAAACAAATCTTACTTTAATAGTTTCGTTTTAAGTTTACTTATTGGTTAAGTATTATTTTATAACATGTAACAGGTTACGGTAACGAAGATTATTTAAAACAGATACAGCATTTTGATCATTAGTGTGATCATTCTCAAGAACTATATACATATCGGGTTGGGCCCAACATGGCCAGGTGGTTAAGACGCTTGACTCGTAATTTGAAAATCGCGGGTTTGAATCCCCGTCGCACCAAACATGCTCGCCCTTCCAGCCGTGGGGGTGTTATAATACGACGGTCAATTCCACTATTTGTTGGTAAAAAAGAAGCCCAAGAGTTGGCGGTGGGTGATGATGACTAACTGATCTTCCTCTAGTCTTACACTGCAAAATTAGGGGCGGCTAGCGCATACATCCCTTGTGTAGCTTTGCGCGAAATAAAAAAAAAAATACAAGAAAACAAACACATCGGGGTATTGTAGAATTATCATTAGCAGGGGCGTAGATCCTGGGGGATGGAGGGATACATCCCCCTTCATTTTAGGTGGGGGACGGTGCATACAATCATCCCTCCCTACAGTTTGGTCAGTTGAATTGTTTTATTGCATCACAGGCTCACAAATTTGTGTTTGTTCTTGCGATTCTCGTGTTCTTACCAATCGAATTACATAATTAGGCTTAGATGTAGGCTTTTTCAGTGGCCTAAATGTACATCTTTAATATAGGCATGCTTCTAAGCTTTTTGATCTAAGCGATAGTTCGTAAGTATCAGTCAGTAGGCCTAAGTATACATGCAAGGCTTGCAAGCGCTATCAGAGAATCTACCTACGTCTTGTACGTAGTGCAAGATTAAGTAAAATTTTCATCACAACAGATTGAACAAAGCATGAAATTCGAAAATATACTCCCAAGCGTAAACTCCTGTGATCTAGATCTGACAGGCCATTTGTAGCTGCATCAATCTTATGTGCATATTGTGCAGTTTTCCTAAGCCATTTCTTCTTATGCATGTCTAGCCAGTTTAATTGTCGAACGCCTTACTCTCCTTAGCTGCCGAAGTCGCTGACCATAGTGTACGTTTAGTGTACAGTTAAAAACAGGTTCGGGCCGTTCGGATCCAGACGCGCCCTACATCCCCCCCCCCACGCTCCCTTTAGTTTGAGCCTCATTTGGTGTTTGCCTTTTGATGAGCTTTTAACAGGAATATAATATATTCCTGTTTGTTAAAGTATTTTCGAGAAACATAAAATTACTTGTGTTGTAACTAGCACACATTATTGTCCATCCGACTTACATTGTACAGTTCAGTCCTACTTCCATTCTGTTTTATCTTCGTTCGTTGTACATTAGAGTTTTTCAGTAAAGACTGAATTTTAGCCTGTTGAGTCATCTGAGAAACAAATACCAATTACACTGGGAAACAGTTACACTATGGTAAACCCGCGCGAGCTGACGTCGTCGTTCTAAAAAGGTAGCATTACGCTATCTATTGTATCTACTGAGGAGAATACTACCCCCTGTAGGGCTCTAAATTTAAATTTATCGGGGGAGGAAGAATGGAAGGACAGCGATTTGAAGGACAGTCATTTCACAAATAGCCTAGTGACAAACAAAAAGTTACTGTACTCAAGGAAGATTAGCTGGTAGGTAAGGATTTAAGTTCTTGTGAAAAAGTGCGTGTGCGCGCGTTAATAGGGAGTAAAGAGATAAATACACAGTGGACTCCATTTCTATTTTGAGGTGGGTAGTATTGGCGATCTGTTAAAGTGCACCTGTTAAGAAAAACAAAAGAAACACCTTTTTCTCCCTTTTTCGGTGCAGTGGCGTTATTTTCAGTTTCGTTCTTCTTAGGGTTAGGTTTCTTAATCTGCTATAAAACAAAGAAATTAGAATATTAGTTTCTTTTAAGAGTGAGTCTTAAACACTAACAGAAAGTAAAAAAATCTATGATATAGGCATTTTACTTTAGTAAGCAAGCTGGTGGGGTACACAAGGTTGTTTAAATTTTATCGATGAGACAAAGTTCCTTACAGTCTACTTGTTTAACAGCAGTCTTCTTACCTACAAGAAGAGCAATTTAAAAATGAGAAACACTTGTACAAGAACTGAAGTTGTACAAGAGTTTCGAATATTACAACACTAGTCTATTTAGAAATTTAAGAAAAGTTTGACGAGAGAATTTCAGATTGATTGCATTATTCCCGAAGAGGTTGTCCATTTACAATAACGCAAAGATGACGAGAAGAGGTTCTTTAATCTTTTAAACCCAATACAAACTTAAATTAAGTGGCAAAAAACAAACAACACAGTTAAGTACACTGGTAATATTTTAGTTTCCTACTCCTTCTATTAATTTAACTACATAACTTACGCACACTATATGCCTCCAAACGAACACTAACCCATGTACTAAAAGTCATGAATAATATTTATCTCATTTTACCAGACATTCGGTAACGTATTTCTTTCTAAACACTCTTCTCAAACAACCTCCCACTAACAAACTTATACCCTCACTGACTAAAATTTATACTAAACCTTTCAAGAGATTCTTGTTATAACCCTACTTTTCAAAATGCCAAAGGGCTGTTCTATGAACATACAATCAATAAGATTTAACTAACAATTTTAATACATTCGATCAGCTTTGACTATCTGGCTTGGGAGGGGTGAATGTATATAAGTCGGTTATGCGCTTAACTAGTAAATTAATTAATATATTAAATAAGAATATTGTGAATATAAATTTCGTTTTTGATGTATCTATTATAGAATCTCAAACTTTTATATAATCTGTACAAAAGATGATTTCGTGTGTCTTAATTTTATAAATAATTAATTTGATGAGTTTGTTGTTCTTTGACAAATTAATCTGTGAACAACGTGTCTTTACACTTAAATTAAGTAACTAATCGGTTTATTACAACACATGAAGAGATTTGATCACAATATCTCCAACGTTCGACTAACGTGCTATATGACTAATTAAATCTAAATTACCTTCATTTGATACTGCGTAATAATATAATGTATTAGGTGTCCTAAGATGCAATATAAAAATAGATGTGGCCCGGCATGGCCAAGCGTGTTAAGGCGTGCGACTCGTAATCTGAGGGTCGCGGGTTCGCATCCCTGTCGCGCCAAACATGCTCGCCCTTTCAGCCGTGGGGGCGTTATAATGTGACGGTGAATCAATCCCACTATTCGTTGGTAAAAGAGTAGCCCAAGAGTTGGCGGTGGGTGGTGATGACTAGCTGCCTTCCCTCTAGTCTTACACTGCTAAATTAGGGACGGCTAGCACAGATAGCCCTCGAGTAGCTTTGTGCGAAACAAACGAACAAAACAATGTATTGATACTGTTTTATGATTTACCAGTAAGTTAAAATAGGCTTAATACGTATAACGGTACTTTAGACAAACAAATTTACTGGTAAATCATAAAACATGATCGATACATTGTTGTATTCAATAAATACAATCTTAAAAACTAGTTTATTGTCTCTCGGTGTTTTAAGAATTAACTTGTTTATATTAATTTAAATTTGGTTTATAGATAGAAGTAGGTTATAATGTACATCAAACTATGGCCAGGTGAGTTAAGGTGTTCGATTCGTAATCTGAGGGGCGGGGTTCGAATTCCCGTCGTACCAAACATGCACGCCCTTTTAGCTGTTGGGGCGTTATAATGTTACGGTCAATCCAACTATTCGTTGGTAAGAGTAGTTCAAGAGTTGGCGGTGGGTGGTGATGACTAGCTACCTTTCCTCTAGTCTTACACTGCTAAATTAGGGATGGCTGACACAGATATCCCTCGGGTAGCTTTGCGCGAAATTCCAAAAAAAAAAAAAGCATCAAACGACATACGATTTTTTTTTTTAAACATTACGTAGATTGTTAGTTCTAATAAAATATGAAGTTTTGTTTCTCAGTTCTGTGAAATCAAAGATAAATTTTATTACTTTAATGAGAAGACAAACTAGTAAGGAAAACTAATTTATTCTTAAATACTAGGCTTAACACCGTTACTGTTAAGCCTAATAGGCCAGTGGTGCTGGTATTTGGTATTGATTACACTGGGGAACACTTTTTCAGTAACTTTGAGTTGCATTGGATATTTTAACTGATTCTGAAGGAGTTTTAGGCGCCGATTTCAAATCTTAAATTAGTTTTTCTCTACAAGCTCTAGTTTGTATGCAATTTGAGGTTAATGAAATTGTACAAATGTGAACTTGCGTAAACCATGTATAAGCATTTTCACGTCCATTTTTTGAACAGCCACCTTGATAAGTTCCCTGACAACCTGGGGTCTGTGAGTGACGAACAAGGAGAACGATTCCACCAAGACCTAAAGGTCATGGAAGAACGCTACCAAGGGCGCTGGGACAAAAGTATGATGGCTGACTACTGCTGGAGCATTAAACGAGATTGTCCAGATGAAGTGTACAAACGCAAATTCCTACCTGAATACAATACACAAACAAATTGATAAGCTATTCCTATAATTTCCTATAATAACGAAACATTAAAAAATAAATAAAAATGTCAAATTGCATAAAATCTGTAGCTTGCAGACAAAAACAAACTTCAGATTTAAAATCAACACACTCAAATTGACTATAGAAAGGTCTTTTTTTAAATGCAACAAAATGAGTGTTCCCCAGTTATTTATTTCCAGGCTACAACTTGTAAAGTGTAAATACAATGGTTAAGACTAGTATAGGAGTTAAGCGTTCCCAGTTTGTTATGTGTAATAGGTTCAATATGTGGGTTTCATGTGGGAACTTGGGACTCGCATGTACTTTTAATGAAGCTGGTAATGAAAATATGGAATGTTTATTTAGAGTTTGTACGTTGGATAAGCAGTTAGACGCAATAGATAAATACAAGTGTGGACTGTGGGAAATGGCAGCAGGATTTCAAGAGTAGTTCAAGATTTTACATACAAAAATAATACCAGCTAACAATGACTTTCAGGAAGTTATAAATAGTATTATTAGAGTAAATAGTATTGAATTTAGTTATAATTAGCCTATTTTATGGAGTAACAAGTTTCAGTCCTTTGCAGATGAGGAATTATTGGAGGGAGAGAAAACAAAGAGGTCAGTGAAAGATGTGGATGATAAAGGTGTTGTTTAGAAGATTCCTTGACAAGACATGGATAGAACAGTCTGTGGGATAAATATGGAAACAAGAATCAGATCATGCTACTTAGGGGCACAGGTGGAGTATGTAATTGACAGAACAGGGGATATAATAAAGGGGGCTAGCAGAGATACAGTTTTGTAGTTCATATAGGGGCTAATGATGTAGGGAAAGATAGGTCAAAGGAGCTAATTAATAACTACTTGATAAAGGCATTTAAAGTAAAAAGACATAAATCAATTTTATCTGAAACACTGCCCAAAATTAACTGTGAGAATGAAGTTATAAGAAGGTCACTAGATCTAAATGCTGGGTTCAGGCAAGAATGTAAGGATGAGCAGATTGACTGATTAGACTTTGTGAAATCAGTTTAGTGGAAACAAAGCTTTTTGGAATGAATGATTTACATTTAAACAGACTATGGTCTATTTTTCTAAGGCCATTAACTCAGTTGTAAGGGAAGTTTTAAACTAGAACTAAAAGTGGTGAGGGTCAGTAGAAACAAAATGCAAAAAAATTAAAATATGGTAAAAAGTTTAACATAGGAAATAAGTATAAGGATATGTTTAATTGTTACTATAGTAATGTTAAAAGTTTAATAAATAAAATGGATGACCTTAGAGCACTGGTAGGAATGTAGGATTTTGATATAATGGGAATAACTGAAACATGGTTAAATGTAGATGATTTTGTTGACAAATTTCTTTAAAATACACGGTATTTAATAAGGATAGGGTATTAAATGGGGCAGGATTGGAGTCCATTTTGGTTTGTATAACTGAACTTAAAGGGAAAAAAGGCTTCTAGTGAGAATTTGTTACAGACCACCAAATGAAACTAATGAAATTATTGAGAAATAGTGAGATTAAGATTTCAGCTGTTCATGAAGTCACAATTATAGGTTATTTTAATTTCAGTTGTATAAATTGGGAAATGCCAGAGTCAAGCCATGAGGGAGAATGGTTCATGGAAATTGTTCAATTGGTAAAGAAATCCATCTTGGTGAAGGAATCTACTAGAAATAATGTTGTTTTAGAGTTATTGTTAACTTCTAACATAGAAATGGTTGAGAGGGCAGAAACTGGGTAACACATAGGTACAAGGGATTATTGCTGTATTAGATTTGATGTTTTGCTGTATGTGGAAATTGGGAATAATGATATTTTGGTTATACATTAAAAAAAAACAAATTCTGAAGGAATGCAAAAAAAATATATATATCTTGTGAATTGGGCAGCTGAGTTATTTGGAGACAATGATGAGTTGTTGAAAAGATGATTACCTTGAATATAAATAAAAAGGGTAGTTGAATATAGAAAATTAGGTTGGCTTACAAAGGGGATAAGAGATAAAATTAAAGAAAGACATCACAACTGTAAAAGTTTAAACTGACTGATATTATAGAAGAATAAAAAGTTGGTCAAACATGAATTTAGGACATCAAAAGAATGCATGAAAACATTTGGCTGAAAACATAGAAATTAACAGTAAGGATTTTTTAAGAACATTAGGGGTAAACAAAATATTAGCATGGGGATAGAATCCTTGAAGGATGACAGAAAAAAACTTATATTTGATTATTTTTATTAATGAAGACTTGAGCAGTATTCCTCATCTTGAACAATTGATAGATGAAAATAGAGTTGAACAAGACAGTCACATAAATTTTGGGCCTGTTAAAATAAAATTGGAAATTTAAAGTTTGATTAGACTCCTGGACAAGATAATATTTCCCAAATGCTTTTAAAGGAGGTCAATGATTGGATATGTGTGCCAGTTACTAGTGTTTTTGTAAGTCAATGAATAGTGGAAAAATACCAACAGGTTGGAAATTAACCAGTGTTACTCTGATCTTCATTGGAGGTAACAAAAGTTGCCCCAGTAGTTATAGGCTTATTATTCTTATATCAGTTGTGGGAAAGGTTTTGGAAAGTCTGATAAAAGATACATTGTAAAGTCATTTAACACAATTTGGAATTTTATCAAATAATCAACATGGTTTCACAAAGGGAAAATCTTGCATTACAAATCTTTTGACGTGGTTTGAAGATGCTACTGCATATGTAGATGAGGGTAAGGTTTGGTGTATCTGGATTTTCAGAAAGGATTTGACAAAGTACCACATAAAAGGCTTGTAAGGAAACTTACCTTTATAGGTGTGTGGAAAAGTTAACTGAGTTGATAGAAGAGTGGCTTGATGGAAGAAAGCAGATGGTTATTACAAATGGAGTTCAGTCAAACTGGATTAGTGTCACAAGTAAGGTACCCCCAGGTTTCAATCTTAGAACCATTGCTCTTTTTTATATATATCATTGACATAGATTAATGAATAGTCAATAAAATTACTGATCATATCAAGCTCTTGAGTGTTGTTGACTGTTAACAAAATGCTGCTACTTTATAAAAGGATTTAGATCATTTAGTGAGTTGGGCAAACAAATGGTAGATGGATTTTAATTATAATAAATGGAAGATAATATGTGTAAGTTATCATAATGTGAATTATTATGATAACAGTGTTATGAAAGAAAGGGATCTTGGAGTATTGTGTTCAGTTCTTATCTAAGGACTTAATTTATATTTTGTATTGTTTACTAGATAGTTTTTGGTATAGTTTCATAATGACCTAGAAATGTCTATATTTCACATGACATGTAATTTTTACAAGACTTTAAACAAATACTTTATATAAAACACAACTGTGTGAGTTAGTCTTGTGAGATGGAGAATTCTAATTATATTTTGTCACAGTTTTATTTCCTATTCATACATTATTCCTATTACTGTTTAGTTCAATTACAAATTTTTAGTTATATTAATTAAAGTACTGACTCATCTTCTAGCTAGGGCACATTGAATATGAATATGTCTGTATTATGAATGTAATGACTTACAGTATGATTAAAATAATATTATTGTACACTCTTGCATACCCACAGAGCCATCTATTTTGTTATGTAAAAAAAATAGTTATGTTTGTATAGTTGTAGTGCAGTTGCTTACAGTATTTAATGTTTTGGATGTTTGTGAATTTTATGGGAAGAACTATGTAATTGTTTAAAGCTATATTTCATAGAAAATTACTTCCACTTTTAACCTTGTAGCACCTATTGTTTTACAACTTTTCAGTGGGAGCATGCCCCCCAAACCCCCTAGCATTAGCATATTGATTATGCTTCATCCAACATGTGTTGGCTTTTGATCTCAAAATTTTAATACCCCCTCACCCTTGTCCCTCTTTCAAATATTCAGTGCACGACCTAACTTTTCTAGTTTTGGGAAGTGCTTTAGGGAGCAGATAGAGAACACACTCTTAAAACTAGAACTGGTGTATGGCAAGTGTAGTTAATTGTAAACACTATACCTGTTAACAACAACAACTTTTCATTTCTGACCATTGCTTTTGTGACCTGGATAATGAAATTCAGAAATTAATCTATTTTCTATGTAAAAATGGGCAAGTTTGCACATTTTCATTTACATAAAGTCTGAATAAGACAACATATGAATCAAGATTTACATGTATTTATACTAAAGTTATACAAAAATGAACAAACTTGTTCGGAAGTGAGTAGTTTTGAAATTTAAGACTGTAATGTAAATCACTTTCATGTATCAACCCTCAAATATAGTCTCCCATCATGTTTTCATTATATGCTCCTTGGTAGCAGCGTTCAAAGTCCAGTATATCTTTGTGGAGGCACTCGTGTTACTCCTCTGAGTGTGCTCTCATGTTCTCTTTGAACTTATTAAGATGAGCATCAAGGATATGGACTTTCAGGGACATCCTGCAGCCCATTTTGCCATAGTTCTTCACCAGAGCTTCAACCAGTTCCACATAATTTTCAGCCTTCTGATTGCCCAAGAAGCCCCAAACCAGTGTAACAAAGCTGCCCCAAGCTTTTTTTCCTTTCTACAGATGCTGTTGTATTCCTCTTTGAGGTGCACTGAATGAGCCAGGGGAAGAGACAGATACTTATTGCTTTTATGGAGTAGCACAGCTTTGAGACTTCTGGATGAGTTATCAATGAAGAGGTGCCACTCGTTCGGGTTACAGGCAATTCCAGTTGCCTCACACAGACTGGTTACATTGTGGCAGAAGCAGAGCACATCTTGACGAGTGAAGTTCTACAACATTCTAGAAAATTCTTGCAAGTTCTACAACAATGTAGAAACTTCTTGAAAATTATTGTAAGTTTGAGAAAATTCTCTATCAATTATTCAGTACTGAATCTACCTGGAATGTTCTGGAAAATGGGTAAATTTGAAAATTTCATTACCCAGGTCACAAAAGCAAACTTTGAAGAGAAAAATAGGTCTTTTCCATTTACTTTAGGCATAAGCAATTGGGAAATAACACTTTCTTTCCGGGAACAAGAAAAAGTAAAAATTTTGTTACATAGTGTTATTCAGCAATAGTTTGTGGTGTGTGTGTGACAAAGCTCTTCTACAAAGAAGGTGCATAATAATCTCTTCTAGAGCTCTACTTTAAATACATTATTAAATATGAGTGTGTGTCTGTCTGTCTGTGAACTATTTGTAATGTAAGGAAGCACTTCTTTTCTGTGTGGTTGTACTCAATCTCGCCTCGTGATAAAGATGTGCATTCTTGCACACATTACTTTTCTATGTATTTTTTTGCATAAAAAGATGTGCATATATGTGGATAAGTAGTAATATCCAGGGATCCACTTAGTATGTGTGTGCAAAATGTCAGATTTCTAGGTTCTTTCCTTTTGGACATGCCCTTTTATTATTATAGATTCAATTTTCAACTTTAAAATTGTAGTACAATGGTAATACAAGTTAGAAATACAGCAATTTGAAGAAGTAAATGTGATGTTACAATCTACTTGATGAAGACAGGTGTCAGTGACAGTTCTAATCTATATACTATTTTGTTGCAATAAATGAACAGAAAAAAGTACTTCATTTACGCTTTATGTCATAAACTGGAAAACAGTGTTCACCTAATGCATTTCTGTTATCTTACCTTAATGTTCAAGTCCACTAAAAAGTAATAGGTCTAAAGCAAGCTAGCTACAGTAATACACTGGAATTGTACAAAACTTCAAAGATCAATACATATACTTTTTATAAAATGTCTTTAGTAATATTGTTAATATGCATGCATACATAGTGTATTCATCTTACTAAGTTTTACAAAATAATACATAATTAAAAACCTCCAGCCATCCACTAACTATTTTAAACTATAAATAACATACTGAATAGTTCTTTATTAACACATTTTAGTAAAATTATTAGACATAATTCTAATGTAGTTCATATTGAAACTACATTGTTTTACACTATAATTTTACATAAAATATTTTTAATTCTTTGATCTTAAAGAAAAAGGCAGCCAGTGCCATCTGGTTCAATGCAAGATAATACATTCTTATATTTTAAGGCCTTACAGCTTAAATTTCTCTAAAGAAGGCTTTATAAGTCTATTAATAACTTATTTCCACCCACATTCAACTCTAGTTTTCCTTTCACACAAGTAAGCTCTTTTTAAGTTGTTTTTATCATAACATAGAGTTTGACATTTCTCAACACAGAAAGAAACTTGTCTTTCAGATTTTGACCTGACAACTAAAGATATTCAAATTATATTTCAGTGAGACAAGCTGATTCATCTGTTTCTATTGGTTACCATATGTACCTTATCTACATCAACTAATGTACTACTTTATACATTGGTTATTATATGCACCTTGTCTGCATCAACTAATGTACTACTTTATACATTGGTTATTATATGTACCTTATCTGCATCAACTAACGTACTACTTTATACATTGGTTACAATATGTACCTTACCTACATCAATTGATGTACTACTTTATACATTAGTTACCATAAGTACCTTACCTATATCAACTAATGTACTACTTTATACATTGGTTATTCCATATTCCTTTACTTCATCAATTAATGTACTACTTTATACATTGGTTATTCCATATTCCTTATCTACATCAACTAATGTACTACTTTATACATTGTTTACCATATGTACCTTATGTACGTCTGTGAAGTTTGCACTTAATTACTGAGTTAGTGAGTTTATTAGTTTGAGAAACACTATGAGAAAAAGATTAGCAAGTAACTGACAGTTTAGTGTTATTAGAAATTAGACCTGTCTTTGGTATATATATATATATATAAGGTTAGTACATGAAATCTGTGGAACTAGTAATGGAAGAAATAATACAGTTCCATTGTTATTAAATGTGTTGACCTTCTATGTTTTACCAAATGAAACCTGTGCAGTGGCAGAGGCTTATGAAACAATACTGTTAACAGTGTCAGAAGCTAAGGACAATTCTGGTCTAATATTCGTATGTACATGATCATGTGACGTGCAGTTAGTGGTTAATTTCTTATTTAGTTATCCTCAAAATGTGTGGTGTTAACTAATCTCAACAAAATACAACCTTCTGATATGTCATTATTATCAGAGATTCTATTTCCATTTCTGCCTTACTATCTATTAGGACACAAGCCACGTGTCGCATGGCAGCATGGTTGTTAACACGTGTGCATGTTTTTTCGCAGTAAAAGACTATTCGGAACTCTTGCATGCTTTCTGCACGTTGTAGTTGTGCCATTCTTGCATGCTGCCTATCTCGGCAACCAGCTACTTTGTTGCTCTCTGCTACTTTTCTCCAATACCTGTTACATACATCAGTAATACGCAACGTGATTGCTACCTGCTACATTCTTTTATAATCTTTTACATTTGCGTGACCTGTTACTCATGGCAATAACCAACTGACTAGTTAACAGATGCTGTCGTTGTTTGTAATGTACTACATTTGATTGTCATAAGTCACTTATGAAGTATATGGTTGATACCTGCTACATATGTTTGCCACATAAATGTAGTTCTAGCTTCAAATTGTTATATCCTTCAACCGTTACTTGATACATGTGTTTATATGCTACAAGTGTTCCATGTGTCACCTGAGCTTACATTATTAGGTTCTATTTTATATCTAACAAATGAAAGAAAGGATGCGTAACCACATATTGTTTAACTGTTTATCTCTGGTTAAGTATTTTAATATGTAAGAAATTTCAACAGGGCCTAGCATGGCCAAGCGTGTTAAGGAGTATGACTCGTAATCTGAGGGTTGCTGGTTCGCATCCCCGTTTCGCCAAACATGCTCACCCTTTCAATCGTGTGGGCGTTATAATGTGACGTTCAATCCCACTATTCATTGGTAAAAGAGTAGCCCAAGAGTTGGCGGTGGGAGGTGATGACTAGCTGCCTTCCCTCTAGTCTTACACTGCTAAATTAAGGACGGCTAGCACAGATAGCCCTCAAGTAGCTTTGTGTGAAATTCAAAAACAACCAAAACAAACAAACAAGAAATTTCAAAGTACCATTCTTCAGTGATTCATAGAGATAAACTTCTATATCAGAAACTCATAACTTAAAACGTCCTCTCACGCAAGATGAAGTATTACGTTTTCAAACTAAACAATAACACGTGTTTGAAACTTTATTATATAAAACATTAATTCACTAAATATATATACGTATACAATTTATATAGATCTGTCTAACTATGTTATTATGTTACTTTGATCTGTATGTTATGACAACATGTGTATTGATATTTTTCTGTTTTTGTTTATCATAGTTCTGCACCGTGGAAGCTCTGATAACAGGAATTGTGGAGGAATGGGCATCTGTATTGAGACCACGAATGAAGTTATTTACTATAGGAATGGTTATTGTATTGTACCCATTAGGTCTACCAATGGTCACTGAGGTATGTTCCATAATATTAAAAAATCAATAAACGAGTAAAACGAAAAACCACAGTTGTCACTGTGTGGTTGTTATAGTAAGAAGGTAGTAATAACAATTGTAACAGCATGGTTGTTATAATGAGAAGTTAACATAAATTTCAGGGACAACAAGAGATATGTTGGTCCATCTCAGCTGTCCCACCCTTTAGCCAAATTAATACCATTAAAAACAATTAGTCATCACTTGTCACTCATATATGTATCAAGTTTCTTTTAAGCTCACTCAAATTTACTAGCATTTCTTCATATGCATTGGAAAATAAAGTTGTCATCTTTTATATTTCCTAAATCTATATTTGTGTCACCAAGTTCTATAATCCTCACTATTAAGTATGAAAAATGTTGATACATCAACATTATAAATCCTTTTACAATCTTAAACATTTGAATCAGATCGCCTCTAACTCTTGAGAGAGAAACTTTTAAGGATCTTAATCTCTCCTCAAATGACAACCCCTCCATCCCAGGCACCATTTTAGTTACCCTCTTCCAAATCATTTCCAACAATTCCATGGCTTTCACAGGGTAAGAAGCTCAAGACTGAACACAATACTCCAAATGCAGTCTAACCAGTGACCTATACAATGAAATTATAACATATTTATACTTGTATTCAATATTTCTGTAGATACAAATTAAAATACTATTTGCCCTACCAATATTAGCAACAGCACACTGCTTGGATTGCTTAAGAGACTGATCAGCCATTACAACAAGATCATTTTCTTTCATGACATTGTTAAAATTATTCCCATCCAAATTATTCCTATAATTCAAATTATTATCACCCACATATAATATTTTGCATTTATCATAATTATAACCCATCTGCCATTTATTCACCCAACTCATTATGTGAGATAAATATTTTTATAAAGTAGCAGTATCCTCTTCACAGCCAGTAACACCCAAGACCTTGGTGTCATCTGCAAACATAAGTCATTTATTGACTTTCTTCATCAATGTTAACGTAAGTCAAAAAAAAGTAAAGGTCCTAAGACTGATCCCTGAGGTACATCTCTTGCAACATTAATCTAGCTTAACTGAACTTCATTTATATCAACCCTCTGCTTTTGAATCCAGCTACTGGTTTATACAGTTACTTAACTTATCCTAAACTCCTGCAGAGATAAGTTTCTTTACAAACCTTTTATGTGGCACTTTGTTTGTTTAGAATTAAGCACAAAGCTACACAATAGGTTATATGTGCTGTGCCCACCACAGGCATTGAAGCCCAGTTTATAGTGGTGTGAGACAAGAGACACACTGCTTTGCCACTGTGGGGCATGGCACTTTGTAAAATGGTTTCTGGAAATCCATATATATAGCACCTACACCCTTACCCTTATCTACATGTGCAGTAACATTTTCAAAACATGCAAAAAGATTTGTAAGGCAATATTTTTCCTTAGTGAAACTATGTTGCTATCCAATAAAATTCTAAACTTGTTAAATGACTTTGCAAAGTATCTTTTATCAGACATTCCATATCTTTTCTCACAAATGAGGTAAGACTGACAAGCCTTCAATTACTGGGACAACTTCTATTACCTCTCTTGAGGATAGGAGTCAGATTAACCAATTTCCAATCAGTTGGTACTTGTACATTATTCAAGGGCTTAAAAACATGTTGCAAGTGGCTCACATATCCAATCCCTGACCTTGTTTAAAACCCTTGGTGAAATATTATCTATTACAGGAGCCTTAGCATTCTTTAAATATCCCATTTTTTTAACCAGCTCAGAATTAAGGCAGCTATCTTCTTTGATCTTGTTTCCATTTATCAACTGTTCAAGATGTGAAATACAGCTTAAGTCTTCATTAGTAAAAACTGAAGCAAAATCAGAATCTAATAATCTAGTCATTTCATAATCAACAGATGTAAGCCTTCCTTCATCATTCCTCATGGGTCCTATCTCCATCCTCACATTTTGCTTACCCATAATGTACTTTAAAAAGTTCTCACTGTTATTTTTTGTTTTAAGCCAAATTTTTGTTATAGACATCCTTTTGGATATCATAATTTCTTCTTTGACCAACTTTCTTGATTTTCTATAATCTTCTACAACACCAGTCAATTTAAATTTCTTAAGTGTGTGGTACTTTTCTTTGATTCTATCTCTTATTCCCTTTGTGAACCAACCTGGTTTTTTACTTCTAGATCCCATTTTGTTTCCATAAGGAATTTATTTATCTTGAATATTTAAAAAATTATCTTTAAACATTTTCCACAACTGATTAGTGCCTCAAAATTACTCAGCTGTCCAATTCACAACACATCTCTTTTAAATTTGCTTTTTTTAAATTGGGAATCAAAATATCATTATTTCCAATTTCCAAATGCAGCTAAATATCAAACATAATACAGCAATGATCACTTGTACCTAGTTTACACCCTCTTAACCATTTCTATATTAGAATTTAACAATAAATCTAAGATAGCATTATTTACAGTAGGTTCCTTGACCAATTGTTAAGAAATCCATCTTGAAAAGTTTTCAGAAACCTTTCTCCCTCATGGTTTGAGGGATTTTGATTTCCCAATCATTATATCTGCACTTAAAATTACCCTTAATTATGATTTCATTAACAACTGAGATCTTCATCTTATTACAAAGTTTCTTCCTGATTTCATCAGCTCCATCTGGTGATTTGTAACACATTCTTACTAAAAGCTTTATCCCTTGCTATCCACTAACAGAAACCCAATCTCCTTGCTATTATCCTTAATATTCTCAACTTCAACAGTATGTAACTCACACTTTACGTATACAGTCACTCCTTCCCCTTTCTTTATTACTCTGTCCCTGTTAAATAACGTATGATCATGTATTTCAAACTCATCTACATTTAACCATGTTTCAGTTATTCTAAATCTTTTATTTCTACCAGTGTCCTAAAGTCATCTATTTTATTTCTTATACTTCTAGCATTACTATAATAACAATTAAGCCTACTCTTGCAACTTGTACTGATTTCTGATGTTAAATTTTCCCATACATATCAGTTTTGTTTTATTTAGTTTATCTTTACCCTTCATTAAATAGTCCTAGTTTAAAACTTCCCTTACAGCTGAGTTAACAGCCCTTACAAACATGTCGGACCTTTTCTACATAAGTGTAAATCATTCATTTCAAAAAGTTCCCTTTCTCCACTGAACTGATTCCACAAGCCCAACCAGCTAACCTGCTCATTCTTACATATCAATTTTAGCCTAACACTTAGCCCCAATGACCTACTCAAAACATCATCTTCACAATTAATTCTTGTCAGATTCGTGACACAATTAATTTATGACCTGTATCTTTAAATGTTTTTATCAATCCCATGTATTTATTAATTACTTCTTCTGGCTTACTCTTTCTTATAACTTTAGCTCCTACGTGCACAACATAATCTGCATCGTTGTCAAGGTCATTATATCTGTTGCTCTGCTAGTTATATCTTCCACCTGTATCTCTGGACACCATAATCTAATATTTTCTCTCTGTTTTCCCGCTGGCGCAGATAGCCTCGCTGCTTTGTGCCATAAAACACTAAATCAATCAATCAATCTGTTTTCCCGACATACTGTTCTATCCATATGCTATGTCAAGGAATCACCTATAACATTCCTTTTAATTTCTCTCCCTCCAACAGTTCCTTGTCTCCATAAGCCAAGAACTGAAATCCTTTGGTCAATAGAATATGGCCTTTACAGTTAAATTCACTACTTTTACTAACTTCCTGAATGTCATTTGTTAACTTTAGCCGATGTCTTCCTTGCATGTAAAAACTTAAGCTCCTCTTGAAGTCCTGCTGTCATTTCCCACAGTTTACACTTTTCTTTATATACTTCCTCAACTTTAGTAAAGATAGTTTCCAACTTTTCCTCCAACCTGCAAATTTACATATAAATCGAACATTCTCACAAATAACTTCCTTAAAATTGTATAGTAGCCCAGAGTTCTCAAATAAGACACATTCGTTGCACCTATTGCATTTAACAAAATTAACTCCATTGTTTGTAGAATTAAAATAAACACTCGATTCTATGATTAAATAGTAGCTTGTTGTTAACTCTTCAGCCTAAATTTCACAATTCACTAGTTTTGATTGTATTTAATAAATAAAACAATGTATTTAATTTGTGTTACAGTCTCACTGCAAGTTGAATTAAAACTAAGCCTAATCTAACGTTATGCTATGTTACACTTTTAAAATCTAAATTTAAAACTTATACCTACTATTTCAGTCCCCATCTCACTAAATCCAGTTATATTTTTTGTATTTTTTAACTTTAAAAATTAAAAGAGAATTACAAAAATATAACTGGATTTAGTAAGATGGGGACCAAAATAGAAGGTATAAGTTTTTAAGTGGGCAACAGAAATATTAAAGTTAGGAAGATTACTGCAGTAATTTATTGTCCTTTTAATGTTAAAAAGTTAAAAACCACACATACTCTGTCAACTGTCGTTATTAACTTATCACGATAAAAACCATACTTATTCTTAATACTACCGTTTACATTTACTTCTGTAAATGTCTTTTTTCTCTTTGTGTGTGTCGTTTCACCCTTATAGATGTGTATTAAAATGCCAATTCGATTTGTCAATAGATACTGCCAAAATTAATTTGAGAAATTCTCAACTTCCTCGTACATGAAAAGCACGTACGCCACTTGTTTTCAAAATATTTATTTTTCGGAACACGTTAATGTGAATTCTTCACATTATAGGGATATTATAAACACAACATACACACACACACACACACAAATATATATATATATATATATGTATAGTTATCTTCCTCTTGTCAGAAGTCCACTTAGGCCTATTCAGTTACTTTAAAATTTCAGCTGACAAAGCGAAGTTTCTTCTGTTACTATCTAAATATACTTCACTTTATCATTGGCTTACCACAGTTGTGTCCTATATGTTTAAACTTTTCTGCTGTCGCTTCTTTCTTCGTATTGGCCCGGCATGGCCAAACGCGTAAGGCGCGCGACTCGTAATCCAAGGGTCGCGGGTTCGCGCCCGCGTTGCGCCAAACATGCTCGCCCTCCCAACCGTGGGGGTGTTATAATGTTACGGTCAATCCCACTTTTCGTTGGTAAAAGAGTAGCCCAAGAGTTGGCGGTGGGTGGTGATGACTAGCTGCCTTCCCTCTAGTCTTACACTGCTAAATTAGGGACGGCTAGCACAGATAGCCCTCGAGTAGCTTTGTGCGAAATTCCAAAACAAACAAACAATTCAATGTCTAAAATTTGAGCCACAATGCAGCTAAACACAGTCAGTAATTTTGTTTGTGCTCGCGTTGTAGGAATAACAGTCGGCCCCGTTATTCGATTCTAAGAGCTGAGTAAAGTTTCTAATGACAGTGAATTCTGCCGAGTGGTTATCCTGGTTTGTCATTTAACCCATATGAATATGGAATAATCATTAATTAAAAATATCGGTATCAAGCTACTGAGGGAATTTCCAGGAGAGTTGGAAATTTATGAATCTCAATTTTTAACCAGAGAATATTAGTGTCAAAATGTACGAAAGTCTGATAAAAGAATAGAAAAACGTCTATTAAATATCCATTGGATGTTCAAGTTATTCTTCCTCCAGACATTTAATCACATAAGTATTTTTTAAGATAACTAATGACCCGGAAACAATACTGGGACTATTTTATGGATAAGATAATGATTACTACACTGAGGCCCTTTTTCAGTACTAACTTGGCCGCTAACAAATTATTGTCATTTCACAAGGTAAAGTAGAGTTAAATAGTCAGTATAACTTTCACTAGTATGAGAAAAATATACAAAATGCACACAACGTTCACCACAAAGTCACTTATCCTGAAAGTTTTAGTGTTTATCCTTCGTTTAAACTGTATATTGTGAAAAATTATTATATAGATATACGTAATAAGAAATGCATGTTTCTGAGAGAGCCATAAGAAGTGATAAGTCCAGTCAGATCATGTATTAAAACTTGCTTTTTCTAATGCAATGATTAGTTTGAGTACATGCAATATTAAAATTTGGTACCCTATTTAAACCATAAAACATGGTACTTACGAGTCGTGACACCCGGACTCAGTCTGGATGATCGGATCTTCTTTGATTATTCTTTTGTTCTCCTCTTTATATACGTTATACACATGTTTACGGCTGAAAGAATTTCGGAGACCGTCCTTGATCTGCTTTTTGAGTGATGACTTTTTGCCCTTTGAGTTACGGGACAAAGTCACTATAATAGAAGCAATAATTACAAGTAATGAATTTGTCATAGTATATTTAACAAAAGTGAAGTGTATGAGAGAAGATCAATATTTCTTTAAATAAACAGTGTTATATTGATAAATCGGAACCTTAGCGTTAGTGGATAATAAATTAAATAAAGTTAATAAATATCACGGTTCACACTAAAACAATTATTGTTCAGACAGTATGAATAGTGTTTCAACAACTACCAGATGTGCCGTATCTAGTCGAACTGTATAGTTCTGGTATTACACGAAAGACCTCGATAACTTTGGGTATAGCAAATGTAATGATGTTTATATATTCTTCTATACTTTAATTCACAAGTTACCATAGTAACTATACTTAGAATAAAAAAGGGCTGGAATAGTGTATAGGATTGTAGAACGTTTTGAAAACCACAATTTGTTGGACTTTTAAAGAGAAGTAACTTGTAACTTATAGTTGTAGTGTATTTTGCATAGTTCAACATTTTTATTTTATTAAAATAAATCAAAGGTAACATGAAACCTGTGTTATTTATACGTATTTAAACAGTTTTAGATAATTCATTATTAGATATAATAAAAAAATATATATTATCATTTTCATATTTTAATCAGTTTTATGAATATATACAGGTATGACTGCGCAAAGCTGCACGAGGGTTATCTGTGCTAACTGTTCCTAATTTAGCAGTATAAAGGTAGAGGGTAAGCAGCTAGTCATCACCACCCACCGCCAACTTTTGGGCTACTCTTTTCCCAATGAAGAGTGGGATTGACCGTCACTTTCTAACGCCACCATGGCTGAAAGGGCGAGTAGGTTTGGCGTGACTGCAATTCGAACCCGAGACCGTTGGATTACGAGTAGAACACTTTAACCCATCTGGCCATGCCGTGGCCAACGACTTTGTAACTAATTATCTTTACATTGTAATTTTATTTAGGTGCTATAAAAAAGGGATCTGATACGAAACATATCAAGTTCACAATAGAAAACAATACTTATTCTATGATCAGTTCAAAATTTTTCCTCTTAGGAAATAAATTCTTCACATTGACTTGAATGAGTTGATGAAATTAATTTAGCCATGATTTGGTGGCCTAATGCAGTTCAATTTGTTTCATATCGCTGTCATGAAACACAGAAGATCAGAAGACTATGAAAATTAAACCAACTCAAAATTCTCAAACATTTTCTCGCAATAAAAGAAAATTAATTGGATGTGTTTAAACTACAACCACACCATGTTTATCGATATTGTTTGATGAGGTAAAAACTGAGTAAACCATCGAACAGAAGTCCTCTTGTTAAACGATATGTTTACAATTTGTTATATGTAAAACTAAGTGGAAATTTAAGTTCATATGAATACATGTTGAGTTGCAGACTTTATTCTTAAAGTACTTTTCTGGTCAGTAATAAAATAGAAAGCCTAGTTGAGCAGTGTGAAGAAGTAATTAGTCGGATGTACGTGGAAGTGTCTGACAACATGGAAGAGCTGAGAAACAATAAGCCATGTACCTACTTCTATAACTTCACTGGGCAGGACAAAGAAAGACGAAGCCGGCTGTCAGATCACGTATTAAAACTTGCTTTTTTTAATGCAATGATTACTTTGAGTGCATGCGATATTAAAATTTGCTATCCTATTTAAACCATAAAACATGGAACTTACGAATCGTGACACCCGGAGTCAGTCTGGATGATCGGATCTTCTTTGATTTTTTCTTTTCTTCTCCTCTTTATATGCGTTGTACACATGCTTACGGCTGAAGGTATTTAGGAGACCGTCCTTGATCTGCTTTTTGAGTGATGACATTTTGCCCTTTGAGTTATTGTATACGAGACAAAGCACTGTAATAGAAGCAATAATTACAAATAATGAATTTGTCATAGTATATTTAACAAAAGTGAAGTGTATGAGAGAAGATTAATATTTATTTAAGTAAACTGTGTTATATTGATAAATCGGTACCTTAGCGTTGATGGATAATAAATTAAATAAAGTTAATAAATATCACGATTCACACTAAAACATTTATTGTTCAGACAGTATGAATAGTGTTTCAACAACTACAAGATCTGTCGTATCTAGTCAAACTGTATAGTCCTGGTATTACACGAAAGACCTCGATAACTTTGGGTATAGCAGATGTAATGATGTCTATACTTTAATTCGTCTAATGATGTATAATTCGTCTATACTTTAATTCACAAGTTACCATAGTAACTTTACATAGAATAAAAAATGGCTGGAATTGTGTATAGGGAAAAACGATAGTTGAAGTTTGTCAGATAAATTAAACGTGCTTGAATATTTATATGGTAACATAAATATCGAATAAATCTGGTATGGTTATTTCAGGGTCACGTAAAATATCTTTACCAAATTTCTCTCCTTGATTCAAAAATACAAGAATTAAGGGCCCAAAAGAAAAATGATAAGTGAAAACGATTCCAGATACCACTTGAGCTAAGAGTCAGGATTTACTTCAGAATGCATACTTTTTGGTTATCACAACCTCTGGAGGAATTGACTGTTCTTGTAAGTCGCACCGGATGTTAGTGATTACTTTAGACTCCTCTAAAATAAAATGAAAAATGCTGATTTATACATAATTAAATAGCATCTAAACTAACTTTCACATCTAGTAAGAAATCTACTATACTAAATTAAATTCAAAATACAATAACAACTTCTACTCTAGGTAGATTATGAATTTTAATAATTACATCGTATCAACCTTTGGTATGACATCATCATCAGTTCAAAACTGTTATTATTGTAAGTTAAAATTAACAGTTACCTTACTTTTATTAAAGAGAAAAACCTTACAATATATTATATTAATCCCTAGCCCTTCTACCGACATACCATTTTATGCCAGAAATTTCTAACGAAATTTTTCACCTCTCTAATAACTTGAGCACTAACATTAAACCTTGAAATAATATAAACATCGTATGACCTAATCCTAAATGCCCAACAAGAGGTCTCAGTAGAGTTGCACGGTCGTCATTGCGAATAACTTCAAACACTCGCTTTGGCATGGTCGATATAAGCGTTTGCAGAAGGCTGGCTGGAATGTTATTCCAAGTGGTGAACATGGTTTCACGAAGTTCATGCACTGTTTGGAATTGACGTCGATCATTTCTATAGATTTCCCTTGCCATCCACCCCAAAACATTTTCAATGGTGTTCAGTTCGATCGAACACGATGGATGGTCCAAAAGAAACACGTTATTCGCCATGAAAAAGTCCTTTGTCCTGCGGGCATTGGGGATTACAGCGTTGTTCTGCTGAAAGATCCAGTCATTTCCACACAAGCGAGGACCTTCAGTCAATAAGGATGCTCTCTTGAACAAGCCAATGTAGCCTGCTGCTGTTTGACGCCCCTGTATAACCTAAAGCTCCATTGTTCTATGGAAGGAGAAAGCACCCCAGATCATGATGGAACCTCCTCCACTGTGTCGTATAGAAAATGTCTCTGGTTGGTTATCCTTATCGTGCCAGTTACGTTGGAACCCATCTGGGGCATCGAGGTTAAATTTTTTTCTCATCAGAGAACAAAACCTTCGTCCACTTTTCTACGTCCCATGTTTGGTGCTTCTCAGCAAAGTTTAACCGATGTTTTTCGTGGTGTGGAAGGAGGCGTGGCCTTTGGAGACGTTTATGGTTTTTAAAGCCTTTCTCTCATAGATTTCATCTTATTGTTCTTGGGCTGCATTCTACATCTGTAAGGACCTTAATCTGATTCGACGATCGGCTGGTATTTTGCCGTACAACCCGTCGAATCCTCCTGCACAACGCCAACGAAATTTTCTTGAGCCGACCACTTGAAATTCTCGTTCCGTATCCCTCAGCGTATTTTAAGAAATTTGCAACAGCAGTTTAACTACGCCCAATCAGTTCGACACTCTTGCCATGTTCAAACTCTGTCAACTTTTTAGCCTTTGCCATGTTTTTACCCAATATAACACAGGAGATATTAGTGTTAGATACTGAGAATTATAATGCTTGAACACAAATGACTGAATTTCGTTACGGGTTTACCGATTAACGCTTCGTTTCAGCATAGTCTTAAACTTTTGGCCAGCTAGTATTTAGGCTCATTTAATTTTGTCCACATTTTCCCTATTAAATGCTATTTTTTTTTTATTTTCTCTTTTCTTATTTTCATCTCTCGAAGCTTAACTCAAATAAGTGGTTGAGTCTTACAACGCAAAATGCATATTTTTTTTATATGTTCATTGGCCTTAAGATTTTGGCCAGCAGTCTATATCTGTGAACCATTGGAAATAACAAAGAGTAAATATATTTAATGAATTATGAAACAGAGAGCAACAGATGACTGTTGATTTTTCCTGAAAAACCAAGATGGTACTTAGATCAAATATCGAAAACAAGAATATGAGATTAGGTACAAGAAAAGAGTGACGATTCACAATCTTTAGCTGTGACCAATGGATAATCAGAGTTGTTTTTGTTGTAAGTTCTTGTCCATGATCACAAAAGATTTGACCAATTAAGTATTGTAACTACTTGTGGGTAGTTGTACATACTGTTTTATAGATGAGAAGGATACTAAGGAAAATTTGAATAACACCTTATGATACAGCCAAAAAGTAACCAGTCTCTCCTGAGACTGTTGTCTCTTAATGAATTAAGACTGTTAAAGACTGTTGTCTCTGATACATTTCACAATACAGAAACTCCTTATCAGACAAACCAGAAACTTCAAATTATGTTTTGTTATTATTCTATTTCAGAAAATAGTTGTTTAAGTATTTTCATGGCATTCAGTGGTAGCTGTTTATGTGTTTAAAGTATGTGAACTGGTTTATCTAAATAACAGTAAATATAGATAAAAAGAAATGTGTAAATGTTGCTATACAAACTGTACAGTTCTCTGGACAACAAATTAAATGTTGAATCACTGTTAGGTTTTGACAAAAGAGGTAGTAATGCATTTTTCATGAACATTATTGAATGGTAATGGTAGAAACAGAAGAATGACAGTGATTGATATGTTAACATTACAACTACTGTTTGCTGCCTCAAACATTTGTTAATCTTGAAATTTAGTTTTACATTTACTGTCCATAAATTTTTCAGAGTTAAGAAGTACATATACATTTCCTGTATCCAACTTTATGCAATGTTTAAATATATGTATGTATAAACATAGAGAGACATGAAATTTTGTGTAGTGGTGTTTTTGTGCTTATAAAGTACCTATTTTTCTACCCTTTAACACCATTTCTACCTTAAGTTCATACCAGGTGAAACATCTCCTTGTCTACTACATAAAGAAGTGAAAAACCCTTTTCACAAAACACCTGAGTTGTAAATATTTTAAACTGGTCACATCAGGGAGTTTGGAAGTTCATGTGAGCCATGGTTCCATAAACCAGTTCCAGAAGGCACATTAGTAGCAGTGAATAGTTACAAGTTGAGTTAGTAAGAATGTGTTGCTAAAGTGAATGTTAGCAACAAGATTCTCAAAGAGAAAAACCACACTTTTTGTTCACAGTTCATACATGTTGTTGCAATTTGGGAGAATGCTGAAAACCCAGCAACAGTAACATACAACCTCTACTAAACAGAATAGAATTGTAACGTAGTAAGCGGATAATTAAAATAATTGCACATAAAACACAAGTCATATTATTTATATAATTGTACAGAAAAATCAGTTATATCTAGCTGGTACTCTCTTACAGGTAGCAACATCAGAAAAAATTCTTAGGTATTTCATTTGACTCAAAATTGAACTGGATGCCACACATCAATAGCATACAAACAAGAATTTGGAAAGGAGCATGTTACCTCAGGAGCTTCACTGGTAACAAACAACCAGAAAACATAACAATTTACAGAACATACATAAGATTACATATAAAATATGCCTGAATAATATGGATAAATGTATCAGCAAAGTACAGAAAATACAAATGAAAGCATATAGAGTCTCATGATCATCAAACTCAATATTCCTACACCTCTATTCAAACATGTCAACTCTACTAGACAGACTCCTGAATAACTCTCTTCTTGTCTTGCACTGCTAAATTAGGGATCAATTGACCTTGTGTAGCTTAGCAGGAAATAAAAACATATAAGTATCTAATAATTTCACTTGTATACAGCTAGATTTAAATATCTACCAATGTTACTTGTGTTTCCCTGAATCTAAGTTATTTAATAATGTTACTTCTATACTGCTCCACCAAAGTTATTTAATACTGCTGGATCCAAGTTATTTAACAATTTTACTTGTATACCACTTGTACAAAACTACACAGTGGTCTATTCCATAATAATTACACATGTTCCTTTATATTTAAGCGTTAATAAAAGTGGAGTGAATGGAAGTTTAAAAATCTTTAGAGATTTTCAATTATTGAAACCATTAGTATTAAAGAAATTTTACAAAAGAACAAAACCATGTCTTAAAATGTATGGATGGACATAGTGTGGAGTATTTAAATTTTGTGTTGTTAAAAGAAAATTAATAAAATGTTAGAATTCTCAGAGAGAAAAGGAAGAAATTTTACTTTTTGTGCTTAAATTACTTTTGTTAACATATTCTAAGCTTACATTATGATATCATTTTAACAGCTTTTATTTTTGGAATGAAAGATATTCAATGAACTGTATAAGTAAAATTTAAATTAACATAATGCTGCTGTCATGATTACTTAAATATTAAGTAAATTTTTAATAGATACAGGATCACAACGAACCATTGAGTCAATACATTATTTGTTTTAAAGCAAAGCTATCTGCTGTGTCTAATACAGGGAACTGAACAACAGAATTTGCACTGTAAGTTTGTGAATTAACACTGCCACATCAGGGGACTACAAGCATAATATAATGGTAATTGTATGATGATAGTAATGCTAAAGAAAATTTTTAATAGATATAACCACCAGAAAATATTGACAGAAAATTAACAATCATCTAAAAATAATTAAATGCTGGCAAAATATGAGAGATTTGAAGCAATTTGTCACTGTTGTAGACTTAATGCTTACTGTCATCTTTACTGTTTTATTTATGGTCTAAACCTAATATAGATTTATCTTACAATTAGTTTTGTCTTTACTTTACTTTTATCAAGAGAAAAGAATTATACTTAATTGTTTCATAATAAGATAAAGTTTACCAAAATATACAGAAATAAACCTGAGTTAACTGTGTTCAGAAAATGTTTATTGATTCACTTTGGTGATGTTTGATACTATCATTTTATAAAGCTTATCTGCCAAAGTCAATAATAAATAAAAGTATCTTCAAAGTATTTGGTTTAATTTATTTTTGTCCTGTTTTTTTAAGTTAGAGCAAACTAATATATATATTTCTCTTCCAATACCAGAAACAAAACAGGTAAACTTTCAACTGATCAGAACATCAGCAAAAAAATGTAACTGCTATTTTTATTTATCAGATATAATGTGGGTAAACATCTCTTCCAGTTGGTTTTATGTTGTAAATGTTCATGATGATACAAATCAAAATCATTTTAAAAAAAGTTTTAAATAGATAAAGCAGAAAATCAAGAGTTCTCAACAGATTCAATTTTTGCAGTTATGTATCTAGGTCACATAATAAAAGTCATATTTCACAAAAGTTGGCATTGTTGACAACTTTGACAAAATTAAGGCAAGTTTGAAAGAAAATTATATCCACCTATGATCAAGTAATTTTTTATTGTAATGTCTGCAAGGAAATTTTTTCAGAAATTACCTATTTTTTCCAGCGTATTGTGGTTCCTTAAGGTTTTAAAAGACAGTTATCTTGAAACTACTGTATAAATTTGAGACAAATAGATTTAATGGAAAGACTGAATACATGCTACAAACTCAATGATTTGGTATTGAATGAAGGTTACAGGCCATGAACTGTCTGTAATTTTAAACTCAAGAAGTAACAATGCTGGATCAAACTAGATAATGTCAAAGATGATAATTACTGGTCAAGTTTTCCAAACAATATTTAAAGAAGAATTACACTATTAAACTATACAAACAAGTTTAGTTTTAAGAAATGTGAGATCAGCATTCAGTTTTCTCTAAAGCTGCATAACAGTTTTCTTCTGTAATTATTAATTACAATATCAAATATATCTTTAATTATTTTTCCACCTACAGAGGCTCCTAACTGATTTGGCTGTAAAATAGAAGACTCTTAACCATACCATATTGTACAATAATATTTATAAATTTTAACATACATTTCTTAAGATAGTACACTTGGAACTGATAATTATTCTATCTCAACAACAGTCATGCTACTTTTAAAAATGCAAAATAATTTTTAGAAAAACATACGATCTGTTGGTCCATCTTGGATGTTCCACCCTCTAAACTAAATTAAAATAAATAACTCTTAAAGCAAGATCTTTGTTTCATACCCTAACAAAGTTTTTGTTAAACTCAAATTTACTGCCTTTACAACAGTCAAATTCAATCCTTTCTAAAGGCTAAACACCTGTAAAAAAATCTGTTTCAGCTGAAGATGGCTCTAACCCTGCCAAAATTTATATATTTGTCCCCTAGGCTTATTATTCTCTCTGTTAGATATGAGAAAAAAGATACATCAACACTTTCAATTTTCTTTACAATCATAAACACGTCAATGAGATCCCCACTAACTCTTCTTTTTTCACAGGAAAACAATTTGAGAAATTTCAGCCTTTCCTCACATGACAACCCCTTCATCCTAGCACCATTCTAGTAACCCTTTCCAAAAATTCTATTTGCTTTACCACCTGCAATAGCACGTTGCTTGGATTGCTTTTAGAGACTGATCAACTGTTACACCAAGATCTTTGTCTTTCTTAACACTGTTAAGGTTATTCCCATTCAAATCATACTAAAAATTCAAGTTATGATAAACCACATGCATTATTTTTATACATGCCAAAAGATTTGTTGGACAAGATTTTCCCTCAGTAAAACAGTCTTGACTATTCTATAAAAATCTAAAGTTTGTTAAATGGCTTTGCAAGACATCTAACAGACATCCCAAAATGTTCTGACAGCTGATGTAAGACTAATAGGTCTGTAACTACTGGGATAATATTTATCACCTGCTTTGAAAAGACAGTTACATTAGGTAACTTCCAGTATTCTGGTACCTGCCCACTATTCAATGGCTGAGAAAAAATATAATGTGACTCATTTATGGTTCTGTCCCATTCCTAACATTTTATTTACCCTTACTTTTAATTATATTTCCAACCAACCTTTTCTCTTACAGTATTTTATATGATCTATTTTTTTGTTTTTCCAACATTCTTGATCTTAAGTAATCTTCTTTGTCTCCTGCCATACCAGTCAACTCAATTTTTTTTTTAATTTATGATATATTTCTTCAATATATTTTTCTTCTATACTTTCTCTTATACAAACTTGCTTCTGTCATTTTCTTTCTACAAGGAATATGTTTTCCTTGGATTGATAAAAAATTTGTCTTTAAAAATATTCTACATCTGATCAGCTGTCCAATTCTCAACATACAATCATTGTTGCATCCCTTCAAAATTTGTTTGCAGTTTGTAAACAGAATATCATTATTTCTTATATCCATATGCAGGAAAATATTAAACCTAACATAGGAATGATAGCTTACTTCCAGACGTTTCCAAATTTCAACCCTCTTGATCATTTCTATATTTGGAGTTAGGAATAAATCTAAACTTTCAATTTCTAGTAGGTTCCTTCACTAATTGGAAACGAAACCCATCATAAACAGTTTCCATAGCTACAGGAAGAAATCACTGAATAAACCCAAACAGAGCCTTTTCTAATCGTGGCTACATGAATATTCTAGTGCAAAGGCCTCAGCAGAATCTCAAATTAGCGTGGTTACGTGAAGAGAAACAAGCATAAACTTGACTTGCTATGGTTACCAGAAGATAACATCGAAGGGCCCCATAAAGTATTATAGCGTTCGAGTGGTGCTTTGGCAAAAGTGTCAGTTTTGAGAAAGATCTCGAAGGAAACTTTGTTTGTTTGTTTGTTTGGGAATTTCGCACAAAGCTACTCGAGGACTATCTGTGCTAGCCGTCCCTAATTTAGCAGTGTAAGACTAGAGGGAAGACAGCCACCGCCAACTCTTGGGCTACTCTTTTACCAACGAATAGTGGGATTGACCGTCACATTATACACACGGCTGGGAGGGCGAGCATGTTTAGCGCGACGCGGGCGCGAACCCGCGACCCTCGGATTACGAGTCGCACGCCTTACGCGCTAGGCCATGCCGGGCCGTCGAAGAAACAAGTATTGGAGTCATTAAAATATAATGTGTCAGCTTTAGGTATATAAAAAGTTATATATATATCGTAATTCAAGAGGTTAATAGTATATTTAGACTGGAAGAAGATAATGTTTGGTCTGTAAGTTGTTTCATGTGTAAAACTGAAAAACAAAATTCCTACAGAGGCTGCAAAATATAATATTGTTAGAACAGAGAAAAGATTGCTACTGAGACCTATATTATATCAAATCTCTTTCGGGTATTTTCTTTATGCTTTGTTGATAGTGCTTTTAAGATTTGAGTCTTACATGCTTGGGGGGCCTGGCATGGCCTAGCGCGTAAGGCGTGCGACTCGTAATCTGAGGGTCACGGGTTCGCGCCCGCGTCACGCTGAACATGCTCGCCCTCCCAGCCGTGGGGGTGTATAATGTTACGGTCAATCCCACTATTCGTTGGTAAAAGAGTAGTCCAAGAGTTGGCGGTGGGTGGTGATGACTAGCTGCCTTCCCTCTAGTCTTACACTGCTAAATTAGGGACGGCTAGCACAGATAGCCCTCGAGTAGCCCTCGCTAAACACAGTAGTAATTTTGTTTGTGCTCGCGTTGTAGGAATAACAGTCGGCCCCGTTATTCGATTCTTAATGACAGTGAATTCTGCGAAATTCCAAAACAAACAAACTTACATGCTTGGATATACGATATTTGTTATTACACTTGGCTGTAGGTATACCATCAAATCATCATCACGTTTCTCAAATAAGAATATGTCTGCATAACGAGGAAAACAAGAGTAATTAATGTGAAGAAACCGACAATTAAAATTTAAAGGTCATTATCCAGACCACCACATCCTGGTAAAGAGAAACCTGTGATTACACATATTACTTCTACTGATGAAAAAGGTTTCCAACTTCCAATATTTACAATGAACATCAAGATTAATCTATTTTCTGGTCTTTCACGTTTTCAGAAGAGCTATAAATCTGAACACATAATCTCATATTAAATTCTGTATCTAATATTGAAGTTTTGTGAATATGTGTTGTGGTAAGTGAAACAACAGTTCTGTTTAAAGTGTGATTTTCAACAAAGTACATTGTTGTTAGCACGTCTATGTGAAGAACTGTATTAGCCAACATTATACATTAAGTTCAAAACCAACAAGAAATAAGCTATATACAAAGTTTTGTAAGAACTTCAACAGAATGTTTAGGATATAATTTTCCACGCTGATAATGGGTAAATATAATTATTCACATAGATCTTGTAAAAGTAAAGTTTAGTGAAGCACATCAACTGAAAGAAAGGAAACGTGAATATTTTATTATTGTGTATTATTTAGTGAAATATGTAAGCAACGTCTCTGGCGTGAATATTTTATACAATACATGAATTATAGAAATGGTGTGTTTGTGTGTTTTTTTTTTATATAACAAATCCACATCAAACTATCTGCTGAGTCCACAGAGGGAAATCGAACTCCCGAGTGGAGCATTGTAAATCCGTACTTTTTACTGTACCAGTAGAGCGCTCTAGTTTATGTCTCATTAAGTTTGTGAATTAACTAACATATATTGTAAGTAACTGCTTAAAACAATGTGTTTTATGAAAAGTGAAAGAATAATGTTTGAAAATATAAAATATGTGATATACCTTAACTATTTGTTTATTATAAGTAAAATTTTCTAAAATCATTATATATCGCATTTTCGAACAGAGGAAACATAGCATAAACGTCATTGTTGGAATGAAGTGTTGCAAAAACGAACTGGCTTTACTAAATATTAGAAATTGTTAATCTGAGTGATTTTTCCCAATAATTATTCATTCATTGAATGAATTATGTTAATTTTCATTGGTTCATAAAGTAATTTACCAAGGTTTGACTGCCTTGACTTCACGTTTTTGTCCCTGTGTTGGTTGAGCTTGATTTAACAAAATGTATATATTTCAGTTAGCTATGAAAGGTGATGGTAGGGTATACTATGGAGAAAGGTGATGGTACTTGCCCAGTCATTTTTGAGACGATATACACTGGTATAAGATATAATAACGAGACGAAAATAATAAAAGTAACCCAACCTTCTATTTTAGTTAAACAGATCAGTATTAGATGTCTATCACTTTACTACTACAGTTTTAGTTATAATTATGAAGTGTTTTATTATTTCATTTATATATGTATTATTCTGTAATGATACAGAGTTGACCATGGTGAAGGTTTTTGCTAATAACACATTTTGGTTATTTTAGAATGTTTTTGTTATCGTGTGTTAATGTGTTAACTTGGAAGACTTTCTTTATCTATGTTATGATTAAAGTGTAAAATATTTAAGTTCTGGTTAACAATATAGTGTCATACGTTTCTTTTCAGACTTTGGCTTAACCTGATGTGGTTTACAAGTGTCTAACACGTTTTTCTTTGGTTTTGAATATTCAATAAATTAGTTTATATAATATTAAGCAGGTGTTTCAATAATACTGCTCAGCTATTTGATGTCTATCGAACTTCGTAGCGTATGTGTATGAAAATTGTATTTGGGCACGTACTTATAAAATTTGCTATCCTCTTATTTTAAAGTTGTAAATTTTCGAACGTGGTTTTAAATTTACTTTATTTTATAAAATTAGAATAACACAAATGCAGTAAGCGTAACTATGTAATTAGTTTACAAAAGAATACTGGAAATTACAGTAATATTTCGGTTACCGTACGTCACGTATGTGTATAAATATACATATTACTAATTAATCATAAATGTTTAAATTTAAATTAGATTTCTTAAAACATAGAAAGTAAGTGAGAAATGCATTGAAAACATTATTTCTAGATACTGTGCTCGTGCATAGAACAACAGCACGTGCGTTTCTAAGCCTTGTTTAGCCTTGTGGATAGTGTGTGGAGTTCATTTTTGTAGGCTTCAAACATTAACTTTTTAAAAATGAAAAATATATCAAATTACTGAATTAGTATCCTCAAAATCCCTGTAATTTAGTACGGTCTCTAAGTAAAGTATATATGGGTTGAAAAAATCCCATTCCTATTAAGAGCAACGACGTTTTCATTACACATCTACAGTTTCGGCAAAATTATTTCTTTCGCCTTCGAAGCGGGAGGTTGTTATTTTATATTTAGCTTGTATATATCTCATATTCGAGTTTCTAAATCCTCCAGTACTTGTAAATATTATATGGTGGGCGTAATAACTAGAAACTGAGCAGTAAGACAACTGGACCTGTTATGTGACACAATAACCGATACTTTTTTCTTTATATTTTCTTCTAAATTAAGAAATTAAAACGTATATAATTTTAAAATTCAAATTATAAACTACGTTTTGCTGCCAATCTCATTGACTTACGTGGTAAACATGTTATTTAACAAAACTTTTCAAAATGACACTTCAAACGTCGTGACACGTGCACGTTAACCTACATTTAAAGTTTTTATCTTACAAACAACCAAATATTTTAAAGAGAGAAAATATATATAATCTATACTCTTGGATAAAAAGAAATTCATAAATGAACAGAGACAATGGATGGAACTTAAAAGTAAACTACCATTCAAGAAACAACATGTTATACCAATAGACCTGAAACTATTTAGCACTTCCATATTCTGGAGTATCACACAGTCTCACAATTTATTTTTAACACTGTCTTTTATCCTTTCCAATTATTATTGTTTCTTAACAGCTTCTATTTTCATTCTATTTATTTTTAAAGCTCATCATAAAATATACTGTAGTCCTCACTATTTTTGTATCACATAAAGTAGTTATATATGTAATATGATAGTGTAGCTATATAGTTAGTATTACAATTGTGCTTTAATGTTAGAACAACAACAAACCAAATATAATAATACGTATATTCATAGAGTTATAGACACACAGAGTTTTTTGTTTGTTTGTTTGGAAATTTCGTACAAAGCTACTCGAGGGCTATCTGTGCTAGCCGTCCCTAATTTAGCAGTGTAAGACTAGAGGGAAGGCAGCTAGTCATCACCACCCACCGCCAACTCTTGGGCTACTCTTTACCAACGAATAGTGGGATTGACCGTCACATTATACACCCCCACGGCTGGGAGGGTGAGCATGTTTAGCGCGACGCGGGCGCGAACCCGCGACCCTCGGATTACGAGTCGCACGCCTTACGCGCTAGGCCATGCCGGGCCCACAGAGAGAGAGAGAGAGCACTCTCACACATTGACCAATCACAGACTGTGACGTAATAGAGGTTTCAAAACAGACGCTAAAACAGGAACAATGTCAACAACACACTAGCACGTGTGAGTTTCGAAGGGAGTGAGAATTACCTGAGAAAACTATATGATTGTCTTAACATGTCTGCAATTATAGCAATTATGAAGCAAATTGCGTGCATGAAGTAAACTTGCGCAGTTAATAGCCAGCCTTATTATCGAATAACGGCCAGTGGGCATCATAACGTACCTGATTCCGTAGAAATTTAGTCTATATTTACGTATGAGTACGAGCCATAGTGTCTAAATTCGCCAATGAGTTTATATATATTTCAACATATAAATTTCCCATACTTTTGTGACTGAAAAGCATTGTAGGCAGTCTGGAATACAATAATGTTCAAATTCCACATTGAAATGTCCTATCTACAGACTTTTGTAAATCCAGTGGCGAATTTAGGCCCTATGGCTCGTTAGCTTCAAAATGTGCCACTTGGCGCTATTTCCGTTCATCGCGTGATAATTCCCATTCATCTTGTAGAAGCTGATATTAAATGAAGAAGAAGATAAAAAAATGATAAAGACCAATATGCTGTCAGTGCTGTTTCGGCCCTCGCTGTTATGACCCGGAAATTCTTTCTGGAAATCTTACCCGGACTGGAAACCTGCCATGTTTAGTTTAGTATATCGTAAAACGATGGAAGGGTAATTTTGACTTGTCGTCAGTCGGGATATTTAGCATATCATAGTTCTAGCTTTTAAAATTGTCATTCACTTTTTTGAGTTTTATATTCAACGCATTCCATCTCATACATTTCGTGAGATAACAGTGAAGAATACATAGTCAGACCAACATGTATGTATGTTACTAAAAAATAAGTCATAATATGTACTGTTATTCGGAAGGTATTCCAACTGGCATTAGTTACATCATATGTACACAATGACAAAGTTGTATTAAATTTTACAATGTTAATTTCAGAATAGGCATGTAGGAGGAAAGAATTTACACAAATTACAGGTGAATGTATGGACCTTTAGAACAAAAGAAACACCTGTGTTTCTCACAGCTAAATTATAAAATATATACACTATAATTATATGTATAATTATATATTATTGACAATTTTTTTGTTTTTAAGGTAACAACACAACTAATTAAGCATCTATTTTGTTTCAAATATTACTACTACATTGTACATCCTATGTATGTAAATGCTGTATATATTAAATATAAAATCATTTTTACAGTGTCACATTATTGTGCAGTATTATATATATATATAACAACATTAAAGAGACATACACGGTTTAACAATTTTTACATAAATTAATAGAACAAAATGTAAATGTATGATGAGATAAGGGCCTCATACATAAAAGGAATACATTATGTATAACATTTTTAATAGTTTAACTGATCATAATACAATACATAATAGTAATTATTTTGGTATACACACACAAAGTATTCATGTTTGCTCTTTTTGGAGTTCTTCGAATTATAACATTTTGCAATGATAGAAAAAGAATTATTTCAACATACAGTTTTGATTTTAACATCTATATAACAAATGAACTACTGTAGACAATTGTTAATCATTATTCTGTCGAAAATGCAGATTCATCACTGATACAAGAATAAAATAGTCTTCGTCAATTCATGACGACGGAAGACCTCTCTGTTATTGACATATCGAACAACCATGGTGATGCACGAGTATTTTACAAAATAGTCAACTGATCAACCTGACAATTTGTGTGACGTGATGATCTTCCTCCTGTGGATCATGATCAGCACAATGTTCAGTCATCTCACCGAAGAGACACAGACGAACACTTGAATCATGTTAGAATTGGTAGCAGTTTTGCGACAGAATCAGTTTTCCTTTTCATTTATTGCTTGCATACTCTTTAATCGTTTTGTACTTTTTTAGCTTGTCTTTAACTGCTTCAAGCTGATCTTCCACTGGGACAACTGAACAGTATGAATGCTCGACACATGATGTCTTTTTCTTTTTCTTGGCAAGTACTGGACATATTTCCTTGATTTTAGGAACTCATCTTCTTGGAAGTGGTCTACTTTGTGATTGTGCAACTTGCTTACATCAAGGATGACCTGGGATGATTGTAGGTACTGTCAGAGGCTTCAGTTCAGACTTCAATATGTCATCTTCTTTTGTGTCTCTTGGGTGCACTCCTCGAAATAGATGAAAACTATTGTTTAAGCTAAGCAGGTTTTCACAAAAAAGGCCATTGGTTGTTTGTTGTTATCTCATTTTTTAAACAGAGCGAAAATTAAATATACGTGTCGTGTAAACAGTAACAAACATAGGCAGTTATTATTATACATGTTATAAAGTCATAGAGTTTATTTTTCAAAAATGAAAATATGAGTTTTCTTTTAAAAAATATTAATAAGTATTGACAGTGTTGTCCAAGTAGTTTTATTCCTCTCATTTTGCCAGAAAGTTTTTACTGCGCACCCTGTGATGCCTGGATGGCTGAAATTCTTCAAGACTTACATTCTTCAACCATTGTTGACGAACTGCTTCATTAGAAGGGAACCTAAAAATAAAATTGTACTGTAACTGAGTTTAAGGATACACTTTCCGACATCTCTCTGCTAAATCTATTTCAAATCTTCTTTTGAAATTTAAAAGTGGACAAGAAAAAACAGCATTAGGACCAAAAACGTGCTTAGTCTGCGCCTAATTTTCACAAGCGGCCATTGTCATTCATGATTTGGCTGCTTGATCGCTTATTCATACCTAAATACTGGTATATGTAATACCTCAGTATACATCAGTACCATATCAAATTAATTTCTGACGTTCAATACCTTAAATATACCTACGGTGTATCGCCTCTTAGATCTAGTAGAAATTAGTACATTACAATACAATAATGTATTGGGCCTTGACAGATGCAACGCAGACGATAATTTGCTTCAAAGCCTTCAATTTGAAAGAAAAGTTCATAAATATGAATACTTACTCATTGAAAGAGATTCCTGAGGCCTTTTTTACACTTATTTGTGCAAGTAAAACAATGATAGCTCTCGAGCATTGTTTGAGAAGTTGGCAATTATTCGTCAGTGATGGCCAAGTGGGTTAAGACGTTCGACTCGTAATCTGTAAAGAAAAATGAAAAATGAAAACGCGAACACTTATAGCTATCTTTTAAATAAACATTATGAAATATTTTTATTGTATTCACAGACTGACGGAGAGAACACTTCTAAAACAGAAGGTTCAACAAAGTCGGGTTATTACGGTGCAAGACTCGTAATCTCAGGGTTGCAGGTTCGAATAATCGTCACGCCAAACATGCTCACATTTTAATCGTGGGGGGGTTATGTTACAGTCAATCCCACTATACGTTGGTAAAAAAGTAACACAAGAGTTGGCGGTGGGTGGTGATGACTAGCTACTTTCCCTCTAGTCTTACACTGCTAAAGTAGGGACGGCTAGCACAGATAGGCCTCGAGAAGCTTTGCGCGAAATTCAAAACAAGCTAACAAACCGTCAGTAACATTTAGAGGAAGAGGTCAAATGTACCTGACCCTCCTGGGTATTTAACAGCATCAATACCCAAATACCCACACAGTCAAACTGGAACTAACATTTAGATGTATTTTCCCGTTTTGACAATGGCGGCGACTTCCTCATGTCGTCACACAGTCACGTGATCAGAGCTCTCTCTCTGTTTATAACTGTGCATATACTGTAGAACGCACGTTACGGCAAACCATTGATGAATAATAATAATAATGCATATATATCTGGAGTATAAAGGTAGATTTTGATTAAACTTTGCAGAATGGACGACAACAGCGTGTTATGGAAACAAGTGTAAAGGACAAAGTGTATAATGTAGTTTTTTTTCTGAATTTTTATCCAAATGTGTAAATTACTAATGTATACAGTACAAGTTTTGAAATAAAACATTGAATTTGAATATATTACTAGTTTCAATTTACGTTCACTTACTGATAAAGTATGTTTTAGTACAACTTTCATTGTAATATTAATTGTTAGAACAGGTACAATGTTTCGTTCACTGTTGCGATCATTATAAAGAAGACAAGTTTTTATAGTGAAGAACGTTTTTTGAAATCTTATGAAATGTTTTTTTCAGCAAAGTTGCATTGCTTCGTGACAAGGGGTTTGAAGAAATAGGTTTAAGACATCAAAGCTAAACATAATAACCTTACTGTATAAACCACGTAAGTGTTGCAGAAGATGTGGAGTGCTGTTTAATCGGGTGCTTATTTTGGTAACATAACTTGTTAAAATGCAGTTAAAGTGTTTATGAAAGTTACAGTTTAAAAAGTTATAATGATACATGATTGGGGGAAAGGTTTTATGAACGTATGGTAAACCGTTGCTTTTGTTGTTCTAACTTGGTTTGTATGCAAAAAATATAAAATTATTGTTTAATAGTTTTTCTTTCAATTGCATTTTAAGTAGATTTCTGGTTCATTTGTTTCGTAATGGGTCAGTGTCAGGATTTGACTGAACAAACTTATACGTATCATTCAATATATTTTCCTTTAAGGAACAATACTGTTTGATTGTTAATATAAAGATAGAATTTCTTTTATCGGTTCTTTGAATGACAATATTTTCTTTGTTCCTAAAACGTTTTAAGCCTCTTTTTTCTTCTGATGTCAAGTTTTGTTTTATAGGTTTACTTTTGTTTAGTATTTATGAAGTTTTCCACTGTATTAATCAACAAAGTTTATTAATAGACCCGCTTTTGGTTTGTTATGGAAATTGTTCATTAAATTACTCTTGTTTTTTTGGAATGTTAAATGTTTGTGATGGCTCTTCTTTGTCCACAGATGAATTAGATTCTTTTTGTGGTCTTTGACCACAATAATTGTTGTTGATTGGATTTACGATTTGATCCTATTATTACTTTTCAAGGTCTTCAAGGCTGTTTTTTTAAATTTAACACTGAAATGGTGAAAGGAGTTACTGCGTAGAGTACACATTTATTTAGGACTGTACTGTGAGGTTCACTGAGTTGAAAGTTCGTAAACTGATTTATTGTTCGTTACAGTGTCTGGATTTTTTTTGTATATATATTAACTGACAGACAGATTTTCTAGCTCTCTGCCTAGCCTCCAATTGATAGCTAAGCCTTTATAGTAGATGGTTTTATGTATTGACGAAAGTTTAATCGTCAAAAGATGGTTCGGTTTTTGGAATTTCGCACAAAGCTACTCGAGGGCTATCTGTGCTAGCCGTCCCTAATTTAGCAGTGTAAGACTAGAGGGAAGTCAGCTAGTCATCACCACCCACCGCCAACTCTTGGGCTACTTTTTTACCAACGAATAGTGGGATTGATCGTCACATTATAACGCCACCACGGCTGGGAGGGCGAGCATGTTTGGCGCGACCGGGATGCGAACACGCGACCCTCAGATTACGAGTCGCACGCCTTAACGCGCTAGGCCATGCCAGGCTTTTCGTCAAAAGAAGTTAAACTTGAAAGTTTGCTTCGGAAATTCACTTCATTTTTGTAGAGAAATTTTAGCTCTGTGTTTCTCTCTTATAGTTTGTTTTAAACGATTTGTTTAGGATTTTTCAATGATATATTTTATTTTTTTGGTTGTCTGAAGGTTCACTTGTATCTTAAGGAAGGTTGGTGTCAATTTTTTTCATTTGCAACTTTTTTAGAAACGTTAAACTTAACAGCATATTTTTTGAATTTCATCAATTTCTTTGCAATAAAATATTTTTTTTCTTTGCTATCTCGCCATAACAGTCAAATTCTTTCGGTAAGACTAAGGTCAGTTATTGGAAATATTAGGCTTAGTTGGCTTTTTCAAGATACGTGTTACAGAAATTAAGCTAAAAACTTTGATTTTTAAAATATCAAAAATATATATCTATGCTGAGAACTCCCTTTGACGAAATAAATGATTCTTTTTAACTTTTTCTCAACACTCACTGTAATATATTAACCGTTATGCCTATATTAATCGTCAGACCGTCCAAGATCATTAACTTTCTGTTTCATAACTTCCCGTTTGTTTTTCGTCGGTTTGGGTTGTTTTGAATTTCGCGCAAAGCTACTAAAGGGCTATATGCACTATCCGTCTCTAATTTTTGCAATATAAGACTAGTAGGAAGGCTGTTAGTCATCGCCACCCACCGCTAACTCTTGACTGTCACATTATAACGTTCCCACGGCTGAGAGGGCGAACATGTTTGGTGGACAGGGATTCGAACCCGCGACCGTTTTTTGTCGGTCTGTCTACTTTTTACACTCATTTCACACTATTTATCTTTATTACCTAATCGTCTATTCGCTATATTCTTGTCATTAATAATTTTCACATGACAATCGATAATCTCAACAGCAATGGGTTACTAACACAATGTGCGACTATTATCGAGTTACGTAATTAAACTCGTTTACTTTAAATTAATAGCTTGTAAGTATCATATTACAAACAAAACTAAACAGTCATAAATTATTTACTCTCAAAATAAATTTACAACTTAACAGCCTTTTATCTCATAACAATGATATAATGTTATATTTTCTGAACTTGTAATAAAACTAACATGAGTTGTTGTTCTAGTTGTTCTCGAAAATAAACTAATAAACCAAAATGGTGTTCAAAGGGTATGTCTCCAAAATTATAATCTTATCTTTGGATAACATGAAAGTGAAAGTGGGTTTTCTCGGGGCACTCGCGTTTCCCCCACATCCAATCCTCAGACATTGGATCTTTAGATCCCAAGCAAGGCAACACTATTGCCCAGTCCTGAATCGGGTAGTTTTACGTTGATATCTGCTTGTCTGGCTCTGGTCTGGCTCACTTCTCCGATGCCGCCTTTGTTTCGCTCTTTCTCACCCGTTAATTTTATAATGACCCATAGCACTTCATCACCTTAAACAAGTAAAAATTAAATACAGGCAAAGTTCCGAGCTCAGTTAAATAATCTTTCACATGAGGGGACGAAGAGGAACCACAACGTTCCTGAAGTCTTGAGACTTCTCTCTCTGTAAACTAAACCCCTGCTAAGTTCGTTTGCGTATGTTGCAGAGGAAGGCGGTTCATCTTTCATTACTGACGAGTTCGTATCTCAAGCATTGTCTATAATAACAACGTGAAAATGTCTGAAACTGATCTATCAGAAGTTAGAACAAACAAGACAACATTTGTAAAGCTTCTCATCCAACACTGGATGTCTTTATGTAACATCTTTAAGTAGCTGCTCTTGCTACACTAATCAACAAAAGTGTACATTTTATTAAACTATCAATTTCTCTTCTCGGTGACCATGGACGGACAATAAAAGGGGACCAGTTATCTCTCATGACGGCTAGCATAGCTCTCTGACCGCAGAAGATAAACCAATCAATTTTGTGCCGTTGTAAGAAGGGCTACAACCAGAACTGGTATCGTACTAACAAGTAATTACTAGCTACCTTGTGTACCCAGGGTCTCAGTAGAAATGTTCTACAAAGTATCTCGCTCAGTGTGAAGAAACCAACGCTTCTAATCTAATGGAGGTGACGAATAGAGTATAGAACTCAACTTTATCTTATTTTCACGAACATTTGTAGTGACACAGTTCCTTCTGTTGTTGTTTTTATACCGAAACTGAGTCTAGTTCATAGTTTTGTTGTCTGTTTTTAATTGTGTGGGTAACAGTTTGTACCAAAATACAATTTATCATTAAACCATTGTATACAGATTCACAAATTTTGACAATTTGACAAATGGATAAAAAGTACAATTGCTATTCTTATTGATATGTAGTGTTCTGCATGTGTCAATGTATGTTTGGTGATGTCACCTGCTAAAGCTAATGCGTATAACTCGGTTCATGTATTCTACACTTTTTTTTAACCTGACGTATTTGCGAAAAATTTTTTCAATTCCTATTTAGTCCTGTTCTGTTAATGCTCTGTGTGCTTAGTGCGATATGCATAAATCATATATCAGTTATTTGAAATTCTACATAAACCTAAATACATTTTGCCAGCTTAACTAATGTTATTTTGAATCATTTGTGAACGAGTAAGGGTTTGTAATTGTTGCTTAACCTTGTGTATTCATTATTTTACATTCAACTTGTTATTTGTTTTCAAAACCGTTATTTTTTGAGACCATATACACACCTTGATTCTTTTAAGGTCTCAGACGGATAATATAGTATCGTATCATATGCACATTCCTGTGTTTTGCAATAAAATACCCCACTACAAACTCATACGTTTATAAAACACTTCCAGTAGTTGCCCAGCAAAAACACTCGTATTTACTACTTGCTAAAGCTCTTAAATTTATATAAAAAAAGTTTACAAAGTTTAGTAAGCTAAAACTTCTTTATTTTATATTTTGGTTTCCTGTTCCTTATAAATTCAGCTGGCATGGCCAAGTGGTTCAGGCGCTCGACTCGTAAGTTGAGGGTCCCGGGTTTGAATCCCTGTTACATCAAACATGCTCGTTCTGAAAGAACTCTAGTCTTATACTGATAAATGAGGGACGGCTAATGCAGATAGCCAATTCCGTGGTAGGTATTTAAGTTAAATTATACTTCTGTTCACACAAAAAAAGCGGACAAAAAATAACCTGGGGCGGTCACAAACTTGTGTTTCTCTTCACATCACTCGCGGCTATAGTTAGTTAAACGCTAAATATCAGATTGATTAACTAGACCAGGGGTGTGCAACATTTTTCGTCGGTGGGCCATATAACCAACTTCATCAATCAAGCGGGGCCACTTAAAAAACAAGCTTATTCGTGTACATGCACAATAAATTAAAAAAAAATTCTCAAAATGCAAGCAATAATATTTTATTTTTTTGCATGAGTGATCATTTTAGTGCGACACTTGAAATTTAGAGTCCTTGCAGAGCTTGTCAATATCAGCTTTGACAGAAGTGGTTGCCACTCTTAACTGACTGGTCAAATGTTCATCAGTCAGCTGACTTCTACATTTGGTTTTGATGAGCTTCATTTTGGAGAAAAATTGCTCACAGCAGTAGGTGCTACCAAAAAGGGAGGCAATTCTTTGTGCATGACGGGACAAATTGGGAAACTTTTCACGTATACAGAGTTTGTAAAAGTCTAGCAAACTGTTTTCAGAGAATTTCCTTTTAGTGTCCATGTCAGCCTGCAGTTCAATGAGTTCCATTTGGCAATCATCAGGACTGTCTTCCACTGCCAAATCAAAAGGTTGAGCGAACAATTTCAATCTAATTTCAGTTTGTCTGAAATCTGGAAATCTGTTTGCAAACTCATCACGCAGCTTTTGTACACTGGTTCCATATTTGGTGCAATCCAGATTAGGAAATTCCAGTTTCCTGGTTGCAAGACATGTAAAATGGGTCAATATGGCTCTTCTCAACTGAACCTGGAAAAGTTCCAATTTCTTCTCAAAAGCACAAATATGCTCAAACAACTTATTCACAAGTTGACTTTTCCCTTGTAGTTTTAAGTTTAAATCAGACAGATGCTGTGTAATGTCTGTGAGGAATGCTAAGTCATTCAGCCAGTTCTCATTGCTCAAGAAGTCCACATTCTGACGTTTGCTCTCCATGAAGAACTTAATCTCCTCTCGCAGATTCCAGAATCTCTTCAAAGTAGCAGCTCTACTAAGCCAACGTACAGCAGAGAAGTACAAAACATCTGAATACTCACTGTCCAGCTCATCTAAAAAGTTTTAAATTGTCGATGATTTAATCCTCGTGTTCGAATATAATTTACGCATTGGACGACATTTTTCATGACTTCTGCAAAATCCAGAACTTTGGTGCACAAGCTCTCTTGGTGAATAATGCAATGGCTTACAACTACGTCTTGTGCTCCAATTGCAGTTAGAAATTTCTTGGTGAATCCATTTGTCCTACCTGTCATGGAAGGAGCACCATCTGTTGTAACACCACATAATTTATAAGGATTCAGTTCAAACTTTTCTACAACCTTAAGCACTTGTTCACAAATATCCTGTCCTGTGGTTGTGGAGGAAAGGCTTGCCATATCTAAAACTCTTCGAAAACATCAAAGCCTGCAGTAACAGCTCTGATGAAAATGACAAGTTGGGATGTGTCATTGATATCAGTGCTTTCATCCAAAGCCAGACTGAAAGCTTCACACGAATTCAATCTCTCTTTCAAAGTTTCTTTGATGTCCTCTGAAAGATCTTTTGTCCTGCGTGAGACAGTAAAGCGGGAAAGGCCAGTTTGCTCCACCAAATATTTTTTCTCTGGACATGCATATTCTGTGAATATTGTTAAACAATTTTAATAAATTCTCCATCACTGAAAGGCTTTCCCTTTTCTGCCATACATTCACAAAGCTTAAAACTCAGTTTTGTCACCAGTTCTGAATTTTTCTTGAAAGTGGTAAAACACCTTGTTGCTTTTCAATGGATGTTTTAAATGTTCAATTTTGTCCTTTCGTGCCTGACCAACAATTTCATCAAACTGGGAGGAGTGCTTAGTTGCGTAATGTCGCTTAATATTGTACTCTTTCATGACTGCAATTGTAGTTTGACAGACGAGGCAGACAACACCTTGGTTATGTGGGACAACAAGATATTTTGTGCACCATTCACTGTTGAATAACCTTCCCTCATCATCAATTTTTCGTTTCTTAACTGCTGACATTTTACTAGCCCTGAAATCAAAACAAAAATTATTCTCACGAAAATAGCAAAGTAGAAAAAAACATAGAATTTATTTACACATGGAACCTCTTATGGACAGAAACACATGTTTCTAAATTGGCATCCCGATCATAGCCTTCCGGTACTTAAATTAATTGAGAATAGCAAAATACAGTGTGACCTCGCCTATTCGCGGTTCGCCATTCGCGGCCCCGCATATTCGCGGGTTATGCGCGAACTGCGTTTTGTAGGTCACAGAGACTGAAAGGGCTTTTCGAGGAGATTTCTGTTGTATTTACTCAATCAAGCCGTTTTTATCAATTGTCCTCTTCACCAAACAAGATTCGACTGCTATTGGCTGACTGCCTCAGCTTCCCCAACAACGCAAACGGCAAAGCACAGCCCGGTAACGCACGGTACAATTTAGTGAAATACATAACAGTATGCAATATTGCTACATTATTACTGCATCAATGAGTATAAGTATCATTAGTGTTTGGGAAGCATTTCATATAGTATATAATCGCATACATATACGTTTTAAAACTGCGTCCAATATTCGCGGTTTTCGCTATTCGCGGGAGGGTAAAGAACGTAACCCCGCGAATAACGAGGTCACACTGTACATAGAATCAGATGCATCTGAAAGCAAAATTTTAATAAATTCAGTAAAGTCACAACAATATGCTAAATAATAATCAATTTACCTTCAATATCTTGTAGTAACTGTAAAAGGTAATAAAATTTTCACCAATAATGAATGACGGACAGCAGAGGTTAGGGAAAATTGTCGCCAGTGGGCGAAGGCGAGGTTCAGGACATGACGTTGAGTCGTAGACAATAGTGCTAGTGCACGTCACCTATTCATGCCCTAAGGAGGCCGACCAATCGAATTCGGCCTGCTCCTCTCTAGCAAAGATAATTTTAGAAGTTTGTCGAGTCGAAGCCTGGGAATCCCGTAGGATCGATGCTTTTAAAAATATTCCATTTGCGTTGGATTACAGATCAGGCCACATGGTTAGATTACAACAACTAGGGCCACACTAAATGGCTTGGCGGGCCGGGTTGTGGCCCGCGGGCCGCCTGTTGCACACCCCTGAACTAGACTAAAGGATTTTTGTAATAATTACCTCGGTTGTCGTTTAATCGTTTTATGGTCTCAGTGGTGCGGGTCACTGTGAAGAGGTCCGGGCGAGCTGGAAAGAGTGAGAAAGTTGGAGTCGTGCTGAGATCTTTGCTGGATAGACGTAGTTGTGGTCATGGCGCAACGAACAAGGATATGCAGAACAAGTACGTCAGTGACGTTTACATCAGGTACTGAAATTCACGTGGATATAGGTACAAAAGGACGAGTCTCTCTTCAGAGCTGGGATCAACAGATCCAGAGAAACAGAAATTCGATATTGGGGGAAATGACAGTACCCCGAGAAAACTCTCTATCACTAGTAGGGCGTCGAATAATTTACCTGTCTTGTACCTGGAGCTGAAAAAAAATATAAACTTAAATGCACCTTATTTATAATTATGTATTTTGTTGAGTGGTTTGTAATTGTTGAAATATGTTATATAGTGAGATGTATTTTGTGGGAGTACTGGCTAATTTACATAATGACACAGTTAGTGCGTTTCTATGTTCTGCTTTTGTTATATTTGTACATTATTTCTGGAAGCCTATTCCTAAGGGTGGGAAGATTAATGATTTTATGTACATACGTTACAGGTGTGTATGTTGGTAGTCGGTTTGCTGTTCTTAATATTTTATTTTGTTGTATTTGGATCTTCTGTAGTGTGTTGTTAGGCATGTTGTATGTGACTTGACATCTATATTTTATTAACGGACAGATGTAAGCCTTGTATATTTGAATTACGGTTTCACGTGAGCAGTTTGAGTGTTTGCTAGATATGGTCATTAAATGTTAAATACGTTTCTTGATGGATGAGTGTATGTTGTTAACATGTTTTTTCCATGTTAATCTTGAGTCGAAAGTGACGCCAAGGAATGTGATGTGCTTGTTCATGTGAAAACACACACATGTACACCTGTAGTTGTTCATGTTTTCCGATGAGATCATTAAGAGGGACTGAAAATAAACAAACTTTGATCCAAAAGTTTGCTCTAAAACTGCGATATGGAAGCCAAAGTATTAAGCAAGTTTAGGCTTTAATGTGCTTAAGCGATGGGTCTCAGTATTAGCCAGTTTTAGATCACATAGAATCATCTGACTGTACATATCATGTAAAGATTTGATCATATAATTGAAATGATCAAAAAAGTAACAGTTGGAAACATTAATTTATTTTAGTTTTACATTTTCATTATATTAATATTTTGATCATAATTTTGATTAACATATTATTGTGACACTAATGAACATAATCAATGCTTACAGTTAAGTAGTTTATCAAGTTAATTACCAGCTCGATAATAAAATGTTGTTTGGTATCTGTTTTTCAAGTTACTAGAAATACAATACACACGCAGTGTTCTTAAATCAGTTTTATTTTACGTACTCTGTGCACTCTTGTTTGTTGGAAATAAACACTTGATTTTAACTTTGTATATACACTCAGTGGTCACTTTGTTAGGTACACCGATCTAATACCGGGTAAGACCCCCTTTTCCCTCCAGAAAAACCTGAATTTTTCATGACCTGGATTCAATAAGGTGATCCAAAAATTCCTTAGGGATTTTGGTCCATGCTGACTTGATAGTATCACACAGTTCCTGCAGATTTGTCGACCACAAATTCATGTTGCCTAACCTCCCGTTCCACCTCATCCCAAAGGCTCTATTGGATTGAGATCTGGGGATTGAGCAGACGATTGGAGTACATTGAAGTCACTGTCATGTTTGTAGAGCCAGCATGAAATAATGCGTGCTTTGCGACGTGGAGCATTGTGCTCCCGGAAGTAACCACTGGAAAATTGGTAGACTGTGGCCATAAAGGGATGCACATGGTCAGCAACAATGCCAAGGAAGCTGTGGCATTCAAATGATGCTCAATTAGTGTTAAGGGGCCTAATGTGTACCAAGAAAACATTTCCCACACCATTATACCACCACCAGCCTCTACCGTTAAAACAAGGCAGGATGGATCCATGGATTCATGCTGTCTGTGCCGAATTTTATCATTTGCACTTTGCAACATAAATCAAGATTCATCAGACCAGACGACGTTACTCCAATCTTCAGTCGATCAATTTTGGTGATCTCGTTCCCACTTTAACCTCATCTTCCTGTTCTTTAATGAGAGGAATGAAGCCTGGAGTGGTCTTTTGCTGCTGTATCCCACCTGCTTCTGCACAGCACTGTTGTAAAGAATGGTTATTTGTGTATTTGTGGTATTCCGGTCAGCTTGAACGAGTCTGGCCATTCTCCTCTGACCTCTCTCATTAACAATGGGTTTTTCGCCCACAGAACTACAGCTTACTGAATGTTTTTTTAACCATTCTCTGAAAGATATAGAGACTGTAGTAGGTGAAAATCCCAGGAGGTCAGCGGTTTCTGAGATGATGGAACCACCACGTCTGGTACCAATAATCATTCCACGGTCAAAGTCACTCAAATCAGGCATCTTTCCTATTCTAACGTTTGGTCGAAAAACAACTGATGGCCAGGTGGTTAATGCGCTAGACTTGTAATCTGAGGGTCGCAGGTCCGAACCCCAGTCACAAAACACATGCTATCTCTTTCGGCCGTGGGGGGCGTTATAATGTAATGGTGAATCCCACTATTCGTTGGTAAAAGAGTAGCCCAAGAGTTGGCGGTGGGTAGTGATGACTAGCTGCCTTCCCTCTAGTCTTACACTGCTAAATTAGGAACTGCTAGCGCAGATAGACCTCGACACTTGTTTTTATATTTATAATGTAAATGTATAGTTTTGCTGAAACTAAGAAAACCAATAAACCACCGAATTACATACCACATGCTCATGTTTTATTATTTGAACACAACTGTGCTTAATATGTTTCAGAAACTTACAAATGTAATATAAAAATAATTCCTTCTTAATTATATGCTCACAGGTTAAATATTAATTTGTTTAACATCATTTCACAAGTTTCAATGTTAGTTTATACACTACACCTTATGGATTGTTAGAAATTTATTGTTACATTAGATTACAGTTGCAACTGTTACTAGAACATCAACTGTTCTGTGGTGAAGAATATTCGTGAATTTATTCAGGATTTTTAAAACATAAGAAACATAATAAACCATCTTTAAAATAAATACATAAAATACTTTTAACAATTCTTTAGATATCTCATAAAATTACAATGCTGGGTGTCAGGTTGACACACCCAGTGAATAATTATACTAAATGTTAAACTAATATTCAAACACATCTATTTCTTCTTTTCAAATGCGCACCTGATTATTTTTGTTGAATTTATTGTTTATAATACTGTATGTTGAAAACCACTTTGTAACATAACTAGTTTTGTTTGTTTGTTTTGGAATTTCGCACAAAGCTACTCGAGGGCTATCTGAGCTAGCCGTCCCTAATTTAGCAGTGTAAGACCAGAGGGAAGGCAGCTAGTCATCACCACCCACCACCAACTCTTGGGCTACTCTTTTACCAACGAATAGTGGGATTGACCGTCACATTATAATGCCCCCACGGTTGAAAGGGCGAGCATGTTTGGCGCGACCAGGATGCGAACTCGCGACCCTCAGATTACGAGTCGCACGCCTTAACACGCTTGGCCATGCCGGGCCTACATAACTACTTACTAGGTTGTTTTATATGCTTTTTGAAAGAGCTAACCATCAGTCAATGTTCATGCATATAAAAACAGTCAGTCTCAGAACCAGATGTTAAGCCGCTTTGTTAAAAGAAATAGTTTAGCTAAAAACATTATCTAATGTATCCAGTATCATACAAACAGATAGTATTTGTCTCACTCTATATAAAAAATGTATTCATTAGGTACATATAGTGATTTTTGTAGCAGCTGTTTAAAAGAACATTTCACAATGACATTGAAATCATGTTTATATAAGTGAATGAACAATACTTTCAAGTCACCAATTAAAATCAGTATGATTCACTAACTTCTAGTGATGTCAGTTCGAAATACAGTTTTTGATGTATGTCAAAAATGTAACACAAAAGTTAGAAATAACACAAAAGATCAATCTTATATTACATACCTTCTTCCCTCTCAAAAACAGTAAATTTTACTTATATTGTTTCTTTCAGTAGAGGAATACAGTCCACATATTGTCTTTCATATTGCTTGTAGTCTCCGAATGACCTGAATAATGAAACTTAATAATTGAAAATGCATTAAATACAAGATTATTGTTTTTAACAAAACTGTGATGAATGTTCTTATATTAAATTACGTTTTTGCTAGGCAGGATTATAGTAAATCAATTTAAGAGATGGTTTTTCCCATTTCTGTTTGCCATATTTTTGTGCACCAGCAATATCAAACATGGAGCACGTGACCGCATCTGCTAAAATGTGTGAAGCCTACGAGGTATATTTCAACATGTCTATCGGGGATCAAGACAAACTCTGGGCACCTCATTTTACCTGTAAGCACTGCAAAAAGTCTCTAGAAGGTAAGACGGACAATTTTTGCTTGCTTGAATAATAAGATTTTATATTAGACAAATTTTAGACCTTTCAAAACTTAAACATCTTTTTTTTTTAATTTCCAAAAATATCACATAAAATATTTTATATGAACTTCTTACACATTAGTTGTGGATGAAATAAATTTATTCTTCATAATAACAATTTTATTTTGCTCTTTTGCAGGATGGTACAGAGGGAGAAAAAGAGAACCATGAAGTTCGCTATTCCAAGAATGTGGCGTGAACCCACTGACCACTCAAGCAATTGCTACTTCTGCATGGTAGACCTTTCCAAACGTCGGGGTAGCAAGAATGCATTTGCTATCATGTATCCGTACCTTCCATCATCGATCACCCCAGTGTCACACTGCCCTGAGCTCCCTGTATCTACTCTGACAGAGAGAAAGCAGCTATTCTCAGAAGAGAGCAGCAAAACAGAAGAGGAGGTAGACGTTGAAGAGGTGCAGCTGGTGAGATAAACCTATACTACCCCAACCAAAGATACCTCAATGACTTGATCAGAGATCTTCATCTAACAAAGTCGAATGCCGAGACTGTATCTGGGGGCTGATACGTGAAAGTGATTGGCATTACAGTCGCAAATCTCAAAAAACTACTCACTTCTAAACATTTTTGAATAACTTTTGTATAAATATATGTAAACCTTGATTCATACGTTGTTCTTCTGTACTTTTACAACATAAGAAATAAATATCCAGAAACAAAAGTTGTGTTATATAGTGTTATAAAGTGGACAAGTTTTTATAGTAAAGAACGTTTTGGTATTTAATCAACATTGAAAATCTAACAACGTATTTGAATTATAGAATTGATTGTGGTTGCTGATTCATGTATCTCAGAACAGCTTTATAAAAGTGTTAATACCCATACCAGCCGTCCTGAGATACATTTTTATTTCAAGTGGGTTTCTTGTCGTATAAATATTAATCCGCATCAGTTTTAAAAATTATTTAGTTATGGTTAAACAAAAACAATAGAAAGATGAATCAATATACAAAACTGTGTAATATTTAATGTAAAATACATAAACTAAGAAACATATGAGGAAGAACTATCAAAGATATATAGAGACAAGTTTGGGTGTTTTTAACAGTGGAATTGTTTGATTTTATTAATAAAGTTTCTCCGATGTTCTTTTCAGTTAGTATCAGGATGGTGTTTTAGTCCTGTGATGTTCTGTCCAGAAAAACTGTATTTATTTTTAGTCATGTTTTCATGGAATTGGGAAGGTGTTTTTTGTTTGTTGTTCTTCCGACCTTACTTTCAAGTTACGTTCTGTTTCACTTATGTAAAAGGATGAGCAACTATTACAATGTATTTTTGTACTGTTTTATGTTTTATCAACGTGCGTTTAATTTCTATTTCACAGATGAAAAACGAATCTAGGTGTTATATTCAGGTTATATATATATATATATGCCAGTCTTTTCAAAATCTCTGATAGAAGTATACTAACATTTTCTTGACGCAAGTAATTTGTTTTTCTTTATTTTGGAAAAAATATAACTGTTTATTAAACACTCTTTTTCGTAGTTGTTTTTAATGTATTTACAGTTTCTATCACTACTTTAGTAGTGAACTGGTTAACGTTAGTGAAACATTCACTTTAGTGCATAGCTTCTTTATCGATATTTTCTGTTCTGTACATTGTGTATTCTAAGTTTAGAGTTCCTTTTAGTGTGTCTAGCTTCTGGTGGATAACATGATTAGAAAATCAGTTTATGTAATTTCCGTTGTATGTGTTTTTTCTATTAATTTTAGTGGTGAAACCTTGGGAGGGGGTCGTGTAATGCTAACGTTTGAAAAATTAATCGTATCGTTGTTTTCGTTTCCCTCTGTGAAATGTTTGAATTTCTGTAGATTGTTTGTGTGTTAGAGAAATTTTGTATATCTTGACAAGTGAAATCACACAAAACTTTACCTGTATATCTGAACAAAACTGCAGGTTTCTATTTGGAAGTGACTGATTCCTGTTATTTTATGTGATACAAGAAAAGAACGGTCGAAGTGTAAAATAATCAAAGATTATAATCACATGATACTACAGAACCGGAGGCAACAGTGTTCTGACCCTGGGTTAAACCTGTTTACTCTTCAAAAGGTATTGGTATTGTCATCATATCTACAAGGACGGTTTGATCACAAAAATACATTTCGAAGCAATCTTGCAGTATTAAGTTTTCATGAAATCATTCAGTAACTATGAATACTATACGAATGTATATGCAAAAACGGCTCGTTTGGGTTGAGAAAATATTTTACATAGAAGAGCGAACAACGTTTCGACCTTCTTCGGTCATCGTCATTTCTCGACATCACTGATTACTATACGAATGTATTTGAATACAAACACGAATACTTTAACTTTCCCTACCAAACTATATAAATAGGAATACCTAATATCCCGTATCTGCCGTAAAGAGCACATGTCTACAGCTCTTCTCTTGCCAATACTTGTGATCCAATGGTTATCTTGTCCGTTTGGTGTAGTGATCTCTTACAAGTTTACTGAGATGGGTTATTTTGTAGTAATGTGTATCTTACTGTTTTAATGGAACAGTTAAACCTTTATTTACATCAAAGTCTTTATCATGATATCTACTCTACTGTTGATTGCATGTAAAGAATATAGCTTGATAAACTTGAGATTCCTTTTGTACATCAACCACTTCTATTGTTAACAGTGTCAGTTTCACTTACATTATAAGTGTCCTAATGACCTTCAATGAACACAACATTGATTTTTACACGTTTGATATTTGTCATTTCTCTTCTGGGAACCACACTACTAATGGAAATAGTAAGGTTGTCTATCCATAGACGCAGCTTGATATGATGAGTGAAATATTCACATTTTTAAATAATCGACATGAGACTGACATGAAGACACCTCCTTCTAGATGCTTCAGACATGTTAAGGAAAAATAGATAAGACAAGAAAACAACAAGTCTTTTTCTTTATTAGGATTATTTAAACTTATAAAAGACGTGGGACTCCACGACGTACATTTTAATCTGAGTTGGTCATGGCTTTCAACAAGAAAAGGTGATTAGACAATTTTAAAATAAAATATAACAAATAGGAAGAACTGTAAACATGTTTATTTGGTTATAAACCGACAGATTTAACTATTTTATCTCATGATGTAGGGAAGATGAATATCACTCTGTACCATTAGTAACTACAGTGTAACTAAGGCTGTTGAAGACTTCAAGGCACATGAATTGAAAGAGTACCACCAAGACAGCAAAGATAAAGCTAACAATTTTCTACAGGTCGTAAACACAAGTTCATCTGTGCACTTAAAGCTTGATGCAACTTTCAAGCAAGAAATTGAACAGAACCAGCAATATTTAATACCTATTATTGATACTGTATTGCTGTGTTGGAAACAAGGTTTAGCTTTGAGGGGAAAATATGATTCTGGTCCAATGTTTGTTGGTGAAACTGATGAGGAGCCCATCAATAATGATGGGAATTTTCGGGCAATTTTGCGCTACAGGGCAAAGGGTGATGTCAAGCTTTCAGCAAGCCTTAAGAGTACAAAGAGGAATGCTACGTATCTGAGTCCTCAAATTAAAAAATGAAATCATCAATGCCTGTAATACTCATGTTCTTGATGCTTTGGTCAACAAGGTTAATGCTGCAAAGTGTTTCTCAATATTAGATGATGAAACAACAGATATTTCAGGCATTGAACAGTTATCGTTGTGTGTTACATATTTGCATGCCAATGACAACTCTGTTGTAATGAGAGAAGACTTTTTTGCAATTTATACCTGTTTATGATGTGACAGGCAGAAACCTGGCTGATGTTATCATAACCAATCTGACAAAATATGGTATTGACATGGCTTACCAGCTAGGACAAGGGTACAACGGTGCTGCCTCTATGAGTGGGAAATTCAGTGGTGTCCAGAGACACATAACTGATAAATTCCCACTTGCACCCTATGTACACTGCAGTGTCCATTCCCTAAACTTGGCAATTTCTGATGCTTGTAAAGAAGGTCCTGTTCGAAGTTGCATGGGAATAATTTCTATCATTGAAAACTTTATCGATACACCCAAACGAAAGCAAGTTTTGGCTCTTTCGGTGGAGAATAAAGCACGTGAATCGAAAAAAGGTTTGAAAGGTCTCTGCCCCACTCGGTGGGTTGAGAGACATGACTCGGTCATTGTTTTTCTAGAATTAATCCATGCAGCTGCAGATGCCCTTGAGACCATATCAGGTTGGCAAGACAGAGATTCTACAACGCAAGCCAATCAATTGTTGTGTTCTATAACACAGCCAGAATTCATCATCACTCTACTTACCATTGTTAAACTGTTTTTCTTTAGTTTACCTCTGTGCAACTTACTGCAGCAACAGAACATTGATTTAGATGCTGCGATGCATCACGCAGAAATAGTGGAAGATTTAATCTGTTCACTCAGAAATAATACTGTGAATGAATTTAACAACATTTTCTGTGAGGCTCAAACTCTGTGTAGTGAGCTTCAAATTGATATCATAATGCCAAGGCAGGCTAAAAGACAGATGTACCATGCTAACCCACAAACCACTAGCCCTGAGAAGTACTTTCGTATTGTTGTATTTGTACTATTTGTTGATCACTTTCTTTCACAAATATGTGACCGTCTGTCCAGTCACAAAACTCTCCTAATAAACTTAATGTTTCTACTGCCATCAGGATCTACCACAGAACAGTCAGAACCCACAGCACAACAGCACCTAATGTGTGACCAAATTAAAGAGTTGGTCAGTATATACAAGGCTGACATTGACAGTACTTCACTAGCTGCAGTAGGTGAACTTAAGGTTTCGTACAAATCACTTGCGAACAACAGACCAAAAAATGTCATGGATGCATATGCAATGTACAATGCAGAAATGTTCCCAGTCATTTCTAGACTGTTGAAAATATTTCTCACGTTGCCTATGCCAAAAAGCTCAGTGGAGCGTTCGTTTTCAACTCTCAGAAGACTCAAAACGTATTTGAGAAATACCATTACTGAAGATCAATTGAATGGCCTGGCCTCGTTATACATTCACCGTAATATTAAAGTTGAACCAAACTGTGTTGTAGATGTGCTGGTAATAACGAACAGGCGTTTGAGCCTTTCATAGATATTAGATTGTATTTCTATAGTTCTGACAAAACTTGCTGTATTAAGAGTGTTCAATCAGAAATTTGCATTTGACCATTTGTTGTGTGTGAAATTATCTGCCATGCAATCACGGATCTTTATGAAACTTCACAGGTGGCAACTGAACTTGTCTAAAATGTTTGGATCCATGGGGGTGTTTTAACCCCCCCCTGGCTACGCCCCTGATTCATGGTTGGCAGACCACAGACACCTCTTTCTGTCACACTATGCTTAACAACAAACAATGACAGGTGAGATAGATACATAACAAAAGTAGACTTTCTTCCGAGAACATGAAAATTGGTTTTTCAGTTTTCCAAAGTTGTGTTAGATCCCTAGTGGCACAGCGGCATGTCAGTGGACTAACAACGCTAGAAACCGGGTATCAGTACTGGTGGTGGGCAGAACCAAAATAGCCCATTCTGTATGATTTACTACAAATAAAATCTGTGTGGATTTTAAAACTTTAGGAAATTCAATTGCCAGATACTGAAAGCATGGAAAAATGGATGGGTATAAACCTTCTTCATAAAATTTGAGATAAAGTAATTGTAAATACCATACAGTTATTGTGTAGTTGACATATACGTTCTTCTCTACTTCCGCTGATAACTTATGGATGATAACTTTTGTATTAAACGTTAAGGACAATTAGTGAGACTGTATAACTGTGGTAATAAAACGTGTTAGGTTTAAACTAACTTTTCTCTCTAATTAAATATTCTGTCTGTTATATCAGTGTATTAAACTCGGAAGAAAATATTAATAAGGATTATCCTTCATTATAGAAACAAACAGCAATGTATTTCCACTAACTTATCACAGTGTTCAAATGTTTAGAAACTTACTATTTATTCGCCAGATCTAGAACTTCTGAAAATAAATATAATAAAATAAACATCTCAACTGCTATATGAAAACAATCTGGTATACGATACATTTTAGTTTTTTCTTCCTAATTCCAATTGTGTGTTCTTTGTGTACTTCAGTTACGGTATAAAGTTAACACTGTAGTTACTAATGGTACAGAGTGATATTCATTTTCTCTACATCATGAGATAAAATTGTTAAATCTGTCGGTTTGTAACCAAATAAACATGTTTACAGTTCTTCCTATTTGTTATATTTTATTTTAAAATTGTCTAATCACCTTTTCTTGTTGAAAGCCATGACCAACTCAGATTAAAATGTACGTCGTGGAGTTCCACGTCTTTTATAAGTTTAAATAATCCTAATAAAGAAAAAGACATGTTGTTTTCTTGTCTTATCTATTTTTCCTTAACATGTCTGAAGCATCTAGAAGGAGGTGTCTTCATGTCAGTCTCATGTCGATTATTTAATAATGTGAATATTTCACTCATCATATCAAGCTGCGTCTATGGATAGACAACCTTACTATTTCCATTAGTAGTGTGGTTCCCAGAAGAGAAATGACAAATATCAAACGTGTAAAAATCAATGTTGTGTTCATTGAAGGTCATTAGGACACTTATAATGTAAGTGAAACTGACACTGTTAACAATAGAAGTGGTTGATGTACAAAAGGAATCTCAAGTTTATCAAGCTATATTCTTTACATGCAATCAACAGTAGAGTAGATATCATGATAAAGACTGATGTAAATAAAGGTTTAATTGTTCCATTAAAACAGTAAGATACACATTACTAGAAAATAACCAATCTCAGTGAACTTGGAAGAGATCACTACACCAAACGGACAAAACAACCATCGGATCACAAGTATTGGCAAGAGAAGAGCTGTAGACATGTGCTCTTTACAGCAGACACGGGGTATTAGGTATTCCTATTTATATAGTTTGGTAGGGAAAGTTAAAGTATTCGTGTTTGTATTCAAATACATTCGTATAGTAATCAGTGATGTCGAGAAATGACGATGACCGAAGAAGGTCGAAACGTTGTTCGCTCTTCTATGTAAAATATTTTCTCAACCCAAACGAGCCGTTTTTGCATATACATTCGTATAGTATTCATAGTTACTGAATGATTTCATGAAAACTTAATACTGCAAGATTGCTTCGAAATGTATTTTTGTGATCAAACCGTCCTTGTAGATATGATGACAATTCCAATACCTTTTGAAGAGTAAACAGGTTTAACCCAGGGTCAGAACACTGTTGCCTCCGGTTCTGTAGTATCATGTGATTATAATCTTTGATTATTTTACACTTCGACCGTTCTTTTCTTGTATCACATAAAATAACAGGAATCAGTCACTTCCAAATAGAAACCTGCAGTTTTGTTCAGATATTCAGGTGAAGTTTTCTGTGATTTCACTTGTCAAGATATACAAAATTTCTCTAACACACAAACAATTTACACAAATTCAAACATTTCACAGAGGGAAACGAAAACAACGATACGATTAATTTTTCAAACGTTAGCATTACACGACCCCCTCCCAAGGTTTCACCACTAAAATTCATAGAAATAACACATACAACGGAAAGTACATAAACTGAGTTTCTAATCATGTTATCCACCAGAAGCTAGACACACTAAAAGGGACTCTAAACTTAGAATACACAATGTACAGAACAGAAAACATCGATAAAGAAGCTATGCACTAAAGTGAATGTTTCACTGACGTTAACCAGTTCGCTACTAAATTAGTTATAGAAACTGTAAATACATTAAAAATAAATAAAGGGTGTTTAACAAACAAACAAAGTTAAACTTTTACAAATATTTCAAGCTATTAATTTGTTTGTTACGAATCTTGTTTGTTAGAAAACAGCTTTAATTTTAATTTTTTTAAAATTAATTTATTTTCAAATTCTTTTAATGTTTTATAAATATTACTCTTCAATTTTTTTTCTATAAATTAAAAAAAATGTTCAGTAAAAGTCTATTAGCGGAGAAAAAATATTACAAGGACTATATCTTAATATTTATAAAATATAAAACAAAGATGTATAAATTTTCATGAAATATTTTTATTTTTCTAGAAATATTCGCCTGAAACGAACAAACTCCTTTACTACATTTTTGGACAATATTACTAAAACAGCAGTAAGAAAAGTAAACAAAGAACCCAGTAGCCATAACCAAAAAACTCAAATATCGAAAACATTTAGACGCAAGTCTATAATATTGTTTTGATAGAAAGCCAAGAGGTTCACATTAACAGTTTTCTGCTGATAAGACAAATCAGATATTAAATCACCACATATCATTGACGTTTACTAAACAACACAGAAACGTATATTTAACGATTTAACAACTTTTACTTGGTAATGTCTTTTATCTTTCGTTATTAAATCACAAAAGATCTAATATTTGTAAACACTTATTTAATGCCATAAGTTCCATAAGGTCATAATTAATAGTCTCTACAATCATATCAAACAGTCATAGTGAAAAAGTGATAAAACAAACATTTTAAAACATATTATTTAGCAATATTCAAATTCAAATGTAACTGGCATACATCTCCGTCTATACATGTTAAATTTGGTTACTCTGATGCAGGTGCGGAGGTCGCTAGAACTTCACGTTTCAAATCATATAAACAAAACACCTCACATTTTAATAGATTCTCCAATATATTGTTCGATTACGATATAAGACTAGACGAAAAACAAAAATATATTAACAAAGGTGATGAACATACTGTACATAAACTTTTGTAGAAAACTTCTACAAAAATAAAATAATTCACTAATACAGACAAATATCACATTAGAATCTATAGATAGATTTGATACTGGTATACGTTTCTTTGTTGTCCAAAATGAAATAACCATATTCAGAAATAAATTTCAAACGTCTCGCCATCTAGTGTTTAAAATTGAAGCTATATTGATATTTTTCATAATATAATTGCATTTCGAGCACTTTTAAGCTTAAAAGAAAATTCTTAAGAATAAGTTTTATTTTATACCACAAAACTACCAATACTCAGAATAAATTCTTAACTTGCAGATATGCCCAGCTTTTTTTCAGCCCTATAACATAAAACCAAATGATACACATCTCACGAAGTACCTCGATATTCTGAGTAGATAGCACATTCAAACATCTACTATATCATCTAATGATCTGTATACTTTCCGTTTCCGAAATATTTCGTCAACAGCTTCTCTGGCATGTTTTTCCGCCACAAGATTCTTATCAACTAATCTGTGGGATAAAGTTCTGCATATACTTTTAAAAACTTCTTTGTTTAATTTGTTTTGTTTATATTTCGGATTGAGGAACTTCCTCACTAAATCTGCAGCAATTTTTAGTTTTTCGGAAGTAGCCACAACCTTGGCTTTTTTCATCACATTTACTGGTACAGTACCATTGGTGCTAGAACATTCGCGCTTCACTGGAAAAGTTTCTTTGTTGTTTCGAGTGTCTGTAGATTTACCTTCTTTTCCCAGCCATCTGCTGAAGCTTTCGGCATCATTCCCAGTTTTGTCACTAGTTTCAAAAAAATATTTCACAAGTGGCTTAATGGAAGCAGAACCTACTTCTTTAGAGCAATTCATTTTAACGGAGGCAGAACCTTCTTCTTTAGAGCAATTACCTTCTTGTTTCTCCAGGTCTTGTTCCGGAGTTTCCACTGCCATTTCCAAAGCTAACTGTCCTTTTTCAAAGGAACAGTAACTTTCTGTTTTTTTTCCATCAGGACTACTCAGCACTATGTGGGCCTTACCCAGTTTATTATCTTGAAGTTCTCCATGTCTTGGTGTGTTCAGTGTACTTGCACTAATGTTACTGGAGTAGCTATTATTTAGGCTTTTTGCAGAAGAACTGTAGCTACTAGACTTCGAAAGAGTGTCAGTGGTGTTACCTGAATCAATGAGAAGTTCCTCAGAAGAAGACAAGTTAATTTCATCTTGGAGTGAAGACCTAGATTTTGCTATACAATCGTATAACGTATATAGTCTTTCTTTTGACTTACTTTTCGTGACTAAAGAACTGCCTTCACGTGCTTTTTTTGCAAGACTTTGAGATCCATCAAAGCACACTAAGATTGGATGAAGCTCAAGGTTTTTTGAAGAGTCTTTTAAGGCCTTAAAAAGTAGTGCAAATTCTCTTCTGTACATGTGTACGTTTTTCTTTGTTTTGAATATTCCAAGCTCTTTGTCAGCAGCACAGTCAAGAATATCTTGCTTGTCAAGTCGAAAGCCACTAGGTAAAGGAGCACATGCATTATAATTAGCGTTAACGTCTTCCTCTAATTTCGTCAAGTATTCTTCCCGGATGCTAATGTCCAATTCTGGAATAAAAGAACTGAATGGTTCTAACACCCTGGTATTCTTGCATGGTCGATTCTTCTTTTCATTATTTTTTTTGGAACACCTTCTTTTTTCAAATTCGTTTTTAATGGTATTTGATAAAGCTTTAGCTGTTATTTTGTCTTGATCTTCACTATAATCGTCTTCGTGTGAATTTTCATAATCCATATTTTCAGCCTTTTGTCCCTTCCTTCCTCCACCATACAAATCACTATCAAATTCATTTGTTTCCATTTGGAAATTGGACCTCTTCTTCCTGAAAATTAGAGTGCCTTGAAAACTAAGAAGTTTTTGGTCAACTACCCTAGGTTTACAACAAACATCACAACTGTTCTTGCAACTTTCCAATTTATCTCCAAACTCTTTCACCAGTAATGAGTGTCTGCAACAGGCTTCCACACAATATTTAATCATTCTATTAAAACTCTTACAGGCAGAATTAGCTTTCAACTTTTCAGCCTGAGTCTTGGCTGACTGCTCGTCTCTTTTTATAAGATAAAAAATAGAATCTCTGTCAGCTCGAGAGTAATAAATGCGACACCAAGCACGTTGACCATCTCTTCCAGCTCTCCCAGATTCCTGATAATATCCTGCAACTGTCTGAGCAACTGACCAGTGTGCAACAAACCTAACAGTTGGTTTGTCTATTCCCATTCCAAAACTAATTGTTGCAGCTATTACAGGGAATTTTCCCTGCATCCAGTCATTCTGGTTTATCGCTCGGACTTTATCTTTGATGCCTGCATGATACGGTCTTGTGATAAGTCCCATCTTGGTTAACTTGAGTGCAACTTCTTCACATGCTTCCCTGGTTCGACAATACACAATGCCACAACCCCTATTAACAGGAGAAGTCTGTTCCCAATCTTCTCCCAGTGATAACATGATAAATGATTTCAAATCCTCGTACGGGTCATCCAAGCACTCTTTAAAAACAACATCATAATATATATTGGGGCGAAAACTCGAGGCTCTGAAAATAGCTACAGGCTGTTTTAAACAAAGCTGTTGAAGAACATCATTCATGACAGCCACAGATGCTGTTGCCGTTAAAGCAATCCAAGGTACTTTGGGATATTTCTGTCGTAACTCTCCTAATTTAAGATAATCTGGCCGAAAGTCGTGACCCCACTGGCTGATGCAGTGAGCTTCATCTACAGCCACGTAAGCAAGTTTGCGATTTTTATTTAACTGATTTAATATTGTGTGAAAACCTGCTGTAGCAGTCTGCTCTGGTGTAACGTATAAAAGTTTGGTAGAGGGGCATGATGAAGACAAGTCTTTACAAACTCGGTTTCTTTCTTCTTTGCTCATAGAGGAGTTTAGGGTTTCAGCACAGATATCCAATGTTCTCAGCTGTTGCATCTGATCTGTCATTAGTGCAATTAACGGTGAAATGACGACAGTTATACCTCTCCGCTCTCCAGCCAAAGCAGGCAATTGATAACACAAGGACTTTCCTGCTCCTGTTGGCATAGACACAAAAACATCCTGAACTGCCGAAGCTACAGTCTTGACCGCATTTTCTTGAAGCTCATTTTTGAAACCTTGGTATCCAAACACACTGTACAATGCATCCAACAACTGTTTTTCAAGTCCCTGAGAAAACGAAACACAATGAGGTTTCTGTTGGTTATATTGGGGGACATTTTCTTCAGTCATCATCTTGGAATAAAAAAATCAACACTGAACTTCAGGCAACAACTATACTTAGCTTTAGGGACTCTTTTAATAAGATTTGTGTACTTAGAAATTCATACATTTTTTAAACTATTATCTTAAAACAAAGGTTATCAACTTGTGTCACAATCTAGACTGAAAGATAACCACAGCCAAAGACATTTAAAATTATAAAATTACATTCTTTTTGTCTCAAACTACTTACACAAAAAAAAAAATTGCATATAATCAACATTTCGTTTTTGAACAAGGTTCAACAATATGTTCACTTCAAGTACTTGAAAACACAGTTCCAGTATAGAATGAAACTTCCTTCTGATAACCAAACCATGTGCCAAAATGCAGCACAAAAGTAATGATGAAACAGCAAGTTTGTACTGTCTTTAAGAAAAATAAATGTTAAGGTATGAACAACAAAGCACCATGTTTCACATAATAAGCAAACAACTAAAGGTTTTATTTTTCTTTCTGATATTGTTTGTTCCCTTCCTTTGAAATTTCAAAACCTTTTCAGCTTTGTCTGCTCCAAGAGCTGTCATTCGTACTTCATCTGAAGAATCAACTTGAGTTACATTTCACAAAACTCCAATTCCAAAATCCGTCTTCAGTTCACAGAAAAAACTTCAAGCTGCTTTGTCAGAAATGCAAGAATGTCCAACTTTTGCTGGAAGGATACAATTATTAACACAATTGCAAAAAAGAAAAAAATTCTAAACTTAATTATATTTTACATATTGTTCTATGCCAATAACCTTCACGTAACAGTTAAAAAGAAAATTTATCAAATGAAAGTACAGTATATAGTTTAAACTTCACCCTTATATCATAATTTCTACCAAGTATCTTGTAACAGGTCCAAACAATTCCACACTTTAAACCACATCTACACAGATAACAAGACAATTATGAAAGTTTCTATGATAGAAAGTTTTCATTTCTTGTGAAACATTTAAAATTTCATATCTTTCTAAACTGGAATGATTATTTTTTACTTTATTTTATTTTTTTATGAAAAAGAAAATCTTGATTGTTCAAGTCTTTTCTATTAAATACAAGAAACAAACAAGGTTTTACTGCCCCTGTAACACTTTATACAACTCAGTTTTTAAATACTAAAATGAACTAAGTAATAAAATGTGTAAGAAAGATGGTCATAAGAAAACAGTTTAATGATCCAAACAAAATTTAAATATAAAAAACAAACTGTCATCATTTGTTGTTCATCTCAACTAGTACCAGTTTCAAATTCGTAAAAGAAAAAATTAAACAAACAAGAATTTAATCATTTTCATGAAAGTTGAATATCTCTCATGATGTCAACCTTTCAGTATGATTGCTTATTAATGCTTATTCCATAATTAACTATGGGCACTTAGACTTAATGGCTGATTTTAAGTGGAGTTTATCAGGACACATAAGATGGCTAAATTCTGAAAATGAATTCTTTGAAAAATTGGATCAACTGGGCAAATATCGCAATCTAATTAATAAAATCAATATGGATAAGGTTAGAAAAAAAACAAAACCGAAACATCAACAATCCAAGAAAAATCCATTCGGAAAAAAAACAATTAACAAGAGGCATTTGATATCCTTGGGCAAAGATATGATTCAACAAACAATGATAGCTAAAAAAAAACCCACTGAAATACAAGTGCCAGGATTATGGGTGGAGTGACAAACATCTGGGAAGGTTAGGGCAACGAATAAACACATGAATGACAGATAAAAGAATATTCAGTGATAATAATACAAAGCAGAAATCTATAACTGAAAGTTGACACCAAGAACATCATGTACCTATTTCTTCTCCTAAAAACAGATTTACATCTTCAACTGATTGGCTATGTACTCCTAGGTCCATAATTCAAAATGACTAATATTATACCAAATTCCTAAGAGATATCTGATGCAGACATTTTATTCCACATAAGGTTCCTTCCAGGATGAAAGTAGAAAATTTCATTTGGTGTGTTACATTCACAAGGTGAGATTTAAACCTAGTTTGCTTACATGGTTAAGTTAAACAAAAAGAAAATGAATGCTTACAATTCCCTAAATGTAATTGCACAATAGATCTGTAAAAACTTAAATATACAATGGTGTAGAAAAACACAATTATTATGTGTAATATTTAACAGAAAGTAATGTAGCACCTGAATGTTGTTCAAAATAAACTTGTGCTTTAACCCTATTTGTTTTGTAAGAAAAACTGTCCATACAAACAAGCTTGAAAACTAAGAACATAAAAGAATTAACATCCATAAGTACTAATCCCCATAATTAATAATTAATTAGCACTTGTGAGCACTAATACTCATAATTAATCAAAGTTTAAAGTGTTTCAAAGAATACCATTCAGAAAAAGAGAATTTGTGCTAGATAACAATTGTATGATAATTAATGGACCTTGAATGAAATAATGGCAGTATAATTAAATAACAAAACAAAAACATTATTCAGTTTGTTAAACATAGCACTACTCTTATACACTTACATTAATTCTTCCATTGGACTTTCTTGTTCCCAGAGTAACATTTACATCACATGATGTCCAACCACTACTGGTTTATACACATATGTTGGGTACAGAAAAAAAACTGTTCCTTGAAAGAAAGAATAGTTTATGAAATCTAGAATTTACCACTAAACTTTAATAAATAAGAGTTTTGCATATTTTACAATAACAATAAATATTACGAAAATCAGTTATATGCATACAGATACAGGATGGGCAACACAAGTATTGACACCCATCCCCATTAAATAAAGATAGAGTAAACAAAAGAATTTATTGTGTATTGACATATTTAAATATATGATGCAGACATTAACAAAGGGTTTGATTAATAATCTAAAATGTTTGTTGGCCTTCACTTTCGTGACATAGGATACATTTCTATGTGCAATGTGGTGTCCTTCTTAGAATATCAGTTGGTGGCAACCTGCAAAGTAGTGTGGATAGTGTCTGTGCCCTGCTATCTCCTCTCTATATGAACTCACACAGACTTCTTCAACAATGTCTTTCTCTAAGCTCTACCTGCTAAGTGTGTTCTAAACAACACAAGTCTCAAATTTGGCTGTTCAGTCACACAATAACATATTCACCCAAAGAGATGTTATCTTTGTGAGTAAAGAACTAGAGTTGAGAAAATTAGAGGATGACCTTGGCAACATTTGTTTCAAAGCATCAGTTGTTTCATATCATTTCTTTGCCACAACCATAACTAAACACAAAAACTAAAAGTTGTTAACATGGGCTTCACATCAGAAGGTTGCCAAGACTTTAGCCCATCCTGTAAAGGACTGTGTTAAAACTTTCATGAGTGATGCTCTATGCAAGTTCTTGAACTCGCAACCTCAATAGTTTCACAAAGTAGACATTTTTTATATATAAAATGATTAACAATAATTAAGCCTTTTACTGACTTTATAATGTTCATAAATGTTCATTGGGTGAAGTGCTTCTTCAATATCCATTGTTAGGTAAACAGTTAACTTGAGATGTACAGTATTGTTGAATAGAATATTTTAAGAAAGCCTTGAAATAAACCAATCATACAGGGTGAGAAAATTGATAGATTATTGGCTTATATTGTAATATTGGGGGAAGAAAGGTGAGGAAAATGGTTATATTTAAGAAGAGGGTTAAGGGAGAGGAAAGACTGGGGAGTACCACATTAGTTTTTATTTTGGAGAGTAAGCAAGTTTCAAGCATATAAATTAGTTGTTACACAGGTAAAAATTAACATTATTCAGGACAAATCATTACTGTAAAACTTCCCTAGTCATCGTCATTTAGTTTTCCATTATCTATGCAGTGACAACTAATACAATGAAAGCTCAAACATCCAGATCAAATAACAGTCGTATGAAGGAATAAATTGAGACAGGGTTTTTATATTGAAGGATAAAGTTAGGAATGTAAAGAACAACATAAGGGTTAATCATGGAAAGCAAATCAACATGAGAAAGACTGACATGAAAGATGATTTAACAGTGGATGGAAACTGGTTTGACTCAAGTTAACTGGAATGAGGAACACCACCACCACAAACATGAACTACCAGAAATATTCACCTGTATTACCAGTTTTATCTATGGAATTTCTGGTGGAGGTCCATACTGACCTATTGGTTTGTCTGTTTTAACCCATTTTTATAAACTATTTACACACCCATTTGTTTATGGTTTTGTTGCTTTGTTGGTTACACTAAAAGCATAAAGTCAACAAAGAGCTATACAACAGTATTGCCACTACTGTAGTTAGTTCTAACAATTACTGCTGAAGTTTCCTGTATATTTTACACAAAGCAGGAGTGTTTTCAGCCAATTATTTGTTTAGTTCTTTACATCATGAGTTGTAACAGACAAAAACAAAATTACTTAATAGAATGCAATATGTAGACTCAACTAGTAAAGAACAAATAATGTAAAAGTAAATTGGTTATTTCAGGTAAGACAATAACAGCCATGTAGCACAAATGTAATTCAGCCTGAGCTCATGTAGTATCTAATAATATCAATAATGTATTAAATCAAAGCAAGCTAAGATGCACATTGGTTTGGAAAAGAAACATGAAATTATTTATTTATGAATTAAAAACTTCAAGTATGAAACTGAAATGATTCCAGGAAATATGAAACTTTGTTTAAATCAGTTTCAACAAAGAATTGGTGACCACAATGCTTGTGACAAAGGAGGTTCAAATGAAAATTTGTTAATCACAATTTCACACACCAAAACAATCAGATGATTGAAAGCCAAGGATAGCATCAATTACATAAAATGGAAGCATAGGAAATATTAACAGATAAGCTCTAGGTTTACTGGATATGCCAAACAAGAAGACAGCATAAGAAACATAAGACTTCACTAACAGTCTTACAGCTACATATCAAAACTACAAAGAAAAAGTATATTAAATTGAAATTATTTTTTATTTAAAGCATTCTTAACTACATAAGTTAATACTCGACAGGACATTATATACAAAGTATGCTTAACTACAGAAGTTAATACACGACAGGACATTATATACAAAGTATTCTTGACTACAGAAGTTAATACACGACAGGGCACTATGTACAAAGTATTCTTGACTATAGAAGTTAATACATGACAGGGCACTATATACAAATTATTCTTAACTACAGAAGTTAATACATGACAGGGCACTATATACAAATTATTCTTAACTACAGAAGTTAATACATGACAGGGCACTATGTACAAAGTATTTTTAACAACAGAAGTTAATACATGACAAGGCACTATGTACAAAGTATTTTTAACAACAGAAGTTAATACATGACAAGGCACTATGTACAAAGTATTCTTAACTACAGAAGTTAATACATGACAGGGCACTATGTACAAAGTATTCTTAACTACAGAAGTTAATACATGACAGGGCACTATGTACAAAGTATTCTTAGCTACAGAAGTTAATACATGACAGGGCACTATGTACAAAGTATTTTTAACAACAGAAGTTAATACATGACAGAGCACTATGTACAAAGTATTTTTAACAACAGAAGTTAATACATGACAAGGCACTATGTACAAAGTATTCTTAACTACAGAAGTTAATACATGACAGGGCACTATGTACAAAGTATTTTTAACAACAGAAGTTAATACATGACAAGGCACTATGTACAAAGTATTTTAACAACAGAAGTTAATACATGACAAGGCACTATGTACAAAGTATTCTTAACTACAGAAGTTAATACATGACAGGGCACTATGTACAAAGTATTTTTAACAACAGAAGTTAATACATGACAAGGCACTATGTACAAAGTATTTTTAACAACAGAAGTTAATACATGACAAGGCACTATGTACAAAGTATTCTTAACTACAGAAGTTAATACATGACAGGGCACTATGTACAAAGTATTTTTAACAACAGAAGTTAATACATGACAAGGCACTATGTACAAAGTATTTTTAACAACAGAAGTTAATACATGACAAGGCACTATGTACAAAGTATTTTTAACAACAGAAGTTAATACATGACAAGGCACTATGTACAAAGTATTCTTAACTACAGAAGTTAATACATGACAGGGCACTATGTACAAAGTATTTTAACAACAGAAGTTAATACATGACAAGGCACTATGTACAAAGTATTTTTAACAACAGAAGTTAATACATGACAAGGCACTATGTACAAAGTATTCTTAACTACAGAAGTTAATACATGACAGGGCACTATGTACAAAGTATTCTTAACTACAGAAGTTAATACATGACAGGGCACTATGTACAAAGTATTCTTAACTACAGAAGTTAATACATGACAGGGCACTATGTACAAAGTATTCTTAACTACAGAAGTTAATACATGACAAGGCACTATGTACAAAGTATTTTAACAACAGAAGTTAATACATGACAAGGCACTATGTACAAAGTATTCTTAACTACAGAAGTTAATACATGACAGGGCACTATGTACAAAGTATTCTTAACTACAGAAGTTAATACATGACAGGGCACTATGTACAAAGTATTCTTAACTACAGAAGTTAATACATGACAGGGCACTATGTACAAAGTATTCTTAACTACAGAAGTTAATACATGACAAGGCACTATGTACAAAGTATTTTTAACAACAGAAGTTAATACATGACAAGGCACTATGTACAAAGTATTCTTAACTACAGAAGTTAATACATGACAGGGCACTATGTACAAAGTATTCTTAACTACAGAAGTTAATACATGACAAGGCACTATGTACAAAGTATTTTAACAACAGAAGTTAATACATGACAAGGCACTCATTACAAAGTATTCTTAACTACAGAAGTTAATACATGACAGGGCACTATGTACAAAGTATTCTTAACTACAGAAGTTAATACATGACAGGGCACTATGTACAAAGTATTCTTAACTACAGAAGTTAATACATGACAGGGCACTATGTACAAAGTATTTTTAACAACAGAAGTTAATACATGACAAGGCACTATGTACAAAGTATTTTTAACAACAGAAGTTAATACATGACAAGGCACTATGTACAAAGTATTCTTAACTACAGAAGTTAATACATGACAGGGCACTATGTACAAAGTATTTTTAACAACAGAAGTTAATACATGACAAGGCACTATGTACAAAGTATTTTTAACAACAGAAGTTAATACATGACAAGGCACTATGTACAAAGTATTCTTAACTACAGAAGTTAATACATGACAGGGCACTATGTACAAAGTATTCTTAACTACAGAAGTTAATACATGACAGGGCACTATGTACAAAGTATTCTTAACTACAGAAGTTAATACATGACAGGGCACTATGTACAAAGTATTCTTAACTACAGAAGTTAATACATGACAGGGCACTAAGTACAAAGTATTCTTAACTACAGAAACAAGTTTGTAAATGTAAGCATAACAAACTATGATAAAAATTACCAGGTAGGTTTCAACACTTATTACATTAATTGGAAACAGTCAAAGTGCTTGTTTCTGCACTGTAATCATGCTTTTGGTTACTTTAAGAAATGTTGCACAATTCGTAAAGACAAATTTGACAACCATTGCACTGTATGGCAGGTTAACAAATCACTATAAAATATCACAGAAGATGAAGTACATCTTATGATACAGCAGTTTTATCCCAATGGTAATGATGTCTTATAAGATAACATGTAACACAACTGCCCATAACCAGCATGAGAAAGCATTCACATATCTAACCTACAAGTTTTCGGACCTGCTAAACTATTTTTAGATATTCTTGAAACCACATTTCAACAATGCTTACCAGCCAAATCAAACCACAAGAAATTAGATTAATTTCTAATAAACAGTACTGTAACACCCTGGTTCCAATGTCTGACAACTTGCTGCTTTATCACCAAAATACATCTTGTTTAAGGTTTTATGGATAAGTTTTTACAAGAAGCTAACTGCCGTAACAAAGTTTGTTCAGATATATCCTGCTAGCTCTCGTTATTTGAAAAATATCAACTACTTCTGACACAGACTGTGTAATAAAGCACTAGCTAGACTCACTAGTTAAAACAACATACAACAACCACAAAACGTCTCTTGCAAACTGCAGAATATGGTAAATATATAACACAGCTAACACACATATGATGCATGTATGTTTGTTTGCTTTTGAATTTCGTACAAAGCTACATGAGGGCTATCTTTGCTAGTCATCCCTTATTTAGCAGCACAAGAATAGAGAGAAGGTAGCTAGTCATCACCACCCAACGCCAACTCTTGGGCTACTCTTTTGCCAACAAACGGTGGGATTGACCATCATATTATAACATCTCCATGGCTAAAAGCACGAGCATATTTAGTGTGATGGGGATTTGAACCCGCAATCCTTGGATTACGAGTTAATTGCCTTAACCATCTGCCTATACTAAACCTATGTGTGTGTGCACATGCACAAACCAACCAGTAAGTTTCAATGATTTCACTCTTCAGTGTAAAATAAAAGATGTGTGGTGGTTTTTAAGCACAAACCAACCTACAAAATGAGCTATCTATACTCTACTCACCACAGGTACTGAATCCTGATTTTTAGCATCATAAACATGCTGAATTATTACTGCTAAATTAGTGGGGGAAGGGGTGGGGTTGTGCATATAATAAAGGAATCCATAATCTGTAAAATAAAACAACAAAAGTTTTACTTTAAAAAAATAAAAATTAATGTAATTTGGATCCAAAACTTTCTTACAAACAATTCAATGGAAATAAAATATTTTAAACATGAAATAGGAACTTCAAAGGTAACACCAAACAATGTAAAACTGAATAAACAATCAAATCAAATCTATCCCTGTACTAACAGGAATATAGATCAGAACAAATAGAATACAATTTCTCAATTGTAAACTTTCAACATTATTTCCTTTAGACATTTCTATTTAATTAAATTATAAAAATACTGTCAATATTTGTAGACTAGTTCAAACTATCCAAGAAATTTCATAATAGTGTAGCTATTAAGAAAAGGCAAAAATGTGTTATAAGTTTAATGCTGAGAATACTGACCTTAAAATATTAAAGTAACAACATTAATTTACAACTGTAAGAATAAAATGACGGCTTAGAATGAGACTAAAAATTATAAATTAAAAACATCACAAATAGATCCAATAGTGGTTCCTTACAGAAATATTTTGTTTCAATCTATATTCATGTTTGTATATTTAATGCAACATACTATTTTTGTTACAGTTACAATGTCCACATATGGAGAGATATTATACAGTTTCTTGTCATGCTTGGATACAAGTAAAATCAACAAAATTCATAGTAGACAAATAATGTTTAGTAAATAAGCAAATTACATTTAGAAAAATGTGAGTACATGTTTAAATATGATTAGATAGTTGAGTTGGTTTTTGATTACAAAATACCTAAAGTCAATTGTTTATTATTTCACATTTAGTACATCAACAGACCTTAAAATAATTATGTTGGCTATCGGTAATATTTCTCCACTTATCACGATGTCATCCCAAGGATTGAGTAGATACAATACCCTCTAGTAACCACAGATGTTCCCCACAGTTTCATTATTAAATCCACCAAAAACTATTACTCTATTAAAGACAGTATTTAGTTTATTAATGTTAGCCAAAAAACTTTATAAGACCCACACATCTTAAATAATATCCTAGATTGCAAGATGGCTACAACTGATCTATAATATGACCCACATATACAAGTTTCAGACTCAAAAGAAGAGAATCATGATCATACAAGCCACCTTCTTCATCAGTATAAATTCTGTATTAACTTTTTTTCCAAAGTAACCTAGCTACAAGCTTATAAATTAACATAAGAATATAACCATAAAATATGTACACAGTTGTAATGTTTCAGAAAATATAAACTTAACAGATATTTGTCTATTTTCTACTTATAATTCAAATTATCAACTGGACAAGCAGTAATATAAGTAAAAATAAATAATGTAGCACTGTAAACCTACTTAAAGATATTCAGACAGTATATTTTGGATCTTTACTAAATCTTCAAAACGTAAATCATAAGTTATGGGCTTTCATTTTTTCTTTCCTCTTCCATAAAAGTTTTGTTCCCACGATGCATTGTTTTTCCTCAATAAACATAAACAATGTTACATTTGAAAGTTTAATTTTCTGTTTGCTGAAAACTAAATGAAAGCTAAATGAATAAATAAATAAATATGGTATCTACTCAGACAGGGGTGTAGCTAGGGAAGGCAAAAAGGTACATCTGTCCCCGGGGGTTGGGGGCTTCAAATTGGTGTTACATAATTAAAAATTATGGCTTATATTTTGTCACAAGGGGGCGTGAAAACTGACTTTGTCCCCAGGCACTGAAAACCCTAGCTACACAACTATACAAAGATTGCAGGATTTTAATAAAAATTTAACAACATGGTGGTACTGTTGTGCATTCTTTTCTCCATGCAATGATGAAATTTGTATAATTTTTATTTTATAACACATTTATACAAAATATAGCAAGTCCATATGGATTCATATGTACAAGTGACTTGCACCATTTAAAATAAGGAAGAAAATGCAATACAAAACACACTCAAGTACAGAAGAAAAGCTAAGCTAACCAGTTAAGAATTAGAAGAAAAAACAGGCACAAAAACAACTCTGTAGATTCTTGAAATACATTTAAAAATACAATTACGACAAATACTTCACAGACTTAAATAACAAAGACGGTCAGTCATAATGATAACTGTAAAATTAACTGAGGCTACTTGTGCATCCCAACTAAACTGTTCACTAGCTCCAGATATTCAAAATCAAATGAAAAATAAACAAAAAGGACAAAGTTCATTGGTTTTTGAATTTCATACAAAGCTACACAAGAGCAATCTGTTCTAACCATCCCTAATTTAGCAGTGTAAGACCAGATGAAAGGCAACTAGTCATCACCACCCACCAACTCTTAGGCTACTCTTTTACCAATGAATAGTGAGATGGAGCACCACTTTTATCATGACCCCCAGTTGAAAGGGCAAAAATGTTTGGTGTGCCCTCAATCCTCAGATTACAAGTCTAGTGCCCTAGCAACCTGGTAATGCTGGGCTATAAGGACATGGAGTAATTCGACTCATGCTAGTTACTACCTCTTCTGCCATCCCTACACTTAACTTAAAGCCAATAGCTTTTGAAGTAGAAGTAAGTAACACATCATTAGAAATTTACAAGCCTTAAAGTAGTTTTTGTGAAAGAATAACAGTGAGTCCAGATTTCAAATATTTCTCATTCGACCACTATTTCATTCTACTTTTCCAACACAACCACCCATGGAAACAAAAAAAATCTTACAAATGTTAAATATTAGAACCAACTCATTTCTTGTTGAAGCAAAAAAATCAGTTCCATGTCCTTAAGAATTACTAAACTATTTTGTTTTAAACTACGTCATCTATAGCCCACCTCTGTATTGTTATCAAGGTAACAATCTTCGGAGTAACTATTTAAACTGTTATAGGAAACAGATTCTAATAACTTTTTCAATAGCAGCTAGACACTCTAGCTTCATGCCTTAGTCAACAAGGAAACCAAAATCCATTTTCTACAAAACTTATTAAAAAAAAAAGAAGGAAAGAGAACATGTTTCGACATCACAAAATGATTACGACCATTTATTATTCCCAGAAATTCATCATCATCTTGAAAAGAAATATTACCAATGTCCCTCAAAAAGTTAATTTTTGACATATCTTTGAAACCAGTTTCATTTGTTAATTGATTTAAATGAAACACGTCATCATCAAGTTTCCATACCAGTGAGTACTAAGGTCTACCCATTGGAAGTAAATTCTACATACATCAATAAAGCCACATTCTCAGCAGCATTAAGTAATTGTCAATCTTTTATGTATCTTATATCACATTTTTTTAATGCTTAGGTTTCAACTGAGATATAAACGATTTCACCTGTGATTTGATAGGGAAGGTCGAGGCATCACCATAGCCAGCAAGAGGAGCACCAGACAAGAACACTTTGAACACAGCCACAGGCAAAATATTGTACTTAGTTTGCTGCACAACATTTACAAATGAGGTTCTAAAGAGATCCCAAATATCTCTGTGCGTCATTTGGAAACCTCCATGTTTCTTGTACTTGGCAAACAAACTCATGACACACCAACTAATTTTAGTCACATTCTCAATTACAAATCAATTTTTGTAGCTCCAACACTAAAAATGTTGAAAATGCCTTCTTTAGCCAATAAACATGTCCAAAAAATTAACTTAAAGTTAATAAAAAACAGATTCGGTAGTTACTTGTTTTTCAACAAAAATATCCCCCATTGGCTTGTGAGGTGCCTGTAATTTATAAAGATCCCCGAGGGAATTCATCAATCAGATTTTCCAAACTGAAATAAAATGCTACTGATTAACATCTTTTGTTTCTTAACACCAAGCCAACTTTCTAACCAGTCTTATTATTTTTATGGATTCCATAAGTAATTATCTGACTGATCTTTTACATAAAACTTTATTAAATATTTTATGAAACCAAATGCACACAAAATCTACAAGAATGTTTTCATTCTATGTGACCACAAATCTCAAAGTTAATTAGAGAAGAAAATATAAATGTCTGCTTTCAATGTTTTTGTTTGTCTCATATTAGTCCTAATAATATATGTTTTCAAAATTTTGTACAAAGGTATACAAGGACTATCTGTGCTACAAGTCCCTAATTCACAAGTGAAAATCTAAAGGGAAGACAACTGGTCATCACCACTATCTCTTGAGTTACTCTTTTACCAACAAATAGTGGGGCTGCACATTATAATGTACCCATGGGTGAAAAGGCAAACGTTTGGCAGGGCAGGAACTTGAACCCATGACCCTATTTGACATTTCCTAAGTGATTTTTTTTTATACACTACTAATCAAATCATAGATTTATTACCTGCTATAGTGAACAGTCAACACTCTGTACCACCCAATCACCTGAATATTTACAACAGGACTGCCAGTTGCATTTAATTGTTGGACTGAATTTAGGGAATTTGAAATCTATCACGATTTTAATACTTAAATTATCAATACCAGTATATTAAACATAAACACGACATAACAAAGTCCATAATCATCAACAAAGGCCACTTTATTCAAATTCATAGGACCATATTAATTATTATTACCAATGACAACACTTCAGCTTCAAAAAGCCCTGACCTCACCTTCATGACCATTACCAGTAATATATATTATTAACATGAATAACTTCACAGTATGCTCTATTCACCCCAAAGTGTCCTAGTAACAAATACACTAGAATTGAAGTTGTACTACTCTAGTAGTATTTCGAATTCAAACTTTAGTAACAATGGCATCGATATTTACGAATATGACAAAAGATATTAACGGGAATTTCTTAACTTGAAGTTAAAACAAAAGACTGGATAAATCATGTTAATGGAATATTATAATATCTCCTTTACAAACAATTATATAATACCTAATTAAACAGATGTTAATATTCACAGCGTTACGTATCTACTCCGCATCACTTCATGACCTCGTGCTACGTCAGTTTCGCCCTCTATCATGAGTTTACTCGTTATTATGAGTGTAAAAAAATTGTGTGAGAGGTAGAGCAGAATTTAACTAATAAATTTATGTTAAAATATTCTCCATTATTTGAATATTTAAATATTATACATTTCTTCAATACATATAAAGACACAGACTTTTTATCTCTAAAAAATGAAAAAGAAACAATTATAACAATCGAAATATTTTTATAAAAAATTGAAAAATAAACTTTGGTAGATCATGCAATCAATGAAATTATTTGAAAGTAATAATCGTTTTAGACCCCCTACTCAAATCATAAATGATATTTAACATTTATTTTCCAAGTGTAACTTTTTGTGACTTTATTCGTGAGACCCAATTTCCATCACGAATGTCTCAGAAAGCTCTCGATTAATGACAGTCGAAGAAAGAGTAAAGGCAATACTAGAAGAAGACCTTGAATCGGACAGTGATGAATCTAAGGGTAGTGTCAGTTACTTTGAAGAAGTTCAAAAGAATGAAGATATGCTTATAGAAAAAAATGAACTCTAAAACTGAAAACAATCAGAGTAGTGACGATGAGAAAGTTACCATCTCGGATAAGGGTAATCAAACTTTGCAAAACACCTACAAGTGTTCGTCTGGGTGGCATCTGGTAAGCAAAGCCTAGAGAAACATGTCGTGCTAAAACTCATAGCTTGTTGATTGTTTTTTGTTTTGTTTTTGAACTTCGCACAAAGCTACTCGAGGGCTATCTGTGCTAGCCGTTCCTAATTTAGCAATGTAAGACTAGAGGGAAGGCAGCTAGTCATCACCACCAACCGCCAACTCTTGGACTACTCTTTTACCAACGAATAGTTGGATTGACCGTAACATTATAACGCCCCCACGGCTGAAAGGGCGAGCATGTTTGGCGCGACGGGGATGCGAACCCGCGACCCTCAGATTACGAGTCGCACGCCTTAACACGCTTGGCTATGCCGGGCCTCATAGCTTGTTGAAGGAAACTTTAGAAACGAAAGAGGATGGAAAGTAATGTACAAAACATATATGATACGCTAAATATATCTTTGATTACTTAGATGAAACAGACGATTCTACGATTATACAAATTAAAAATTACATGATGCATATGAAAAAAATGAAACCGAGAAAATAATAACAAAAAATGAAAAACAAAGGCGAACTAGAACTCAAAACATTTATAGAATTGCTTATATGTGTAAGGGTGTTGTGTTCAGCAAATCAAGATATTGGAGAGCCGTTTAAGATGGGGGGCTCTGGTCAATCAATATTCAGAGTTGTAATAGGATTGAGGCTATTTCAAAATACCTTGATGTTTATATCCTTTCATGGTTTTCAAACCAGGGCTGATTGCAGGTTTGTTTTGTTTTGAAATTTGCACAAAGTTACGCGAGGACTATTTGCGCTAACTGTTTCTAATTTAGCAGTGTAAAACTAGAGGTAAGGCAAATAGTCATCACCGTTCACCGCCAGCTCTGAGGCTACCTTTTTACTAACGAATGGTAGAATTGACCGTCATTTAATAACACCTCAATGGTGAAAAGGGTAATAATGTGTAGTGGGATTGGATTTGATTCCTTGACTCTCAGATTGCGAGTCGAATGCTCTAACCACCTGGCCATGCTGAGCTTCTGATCGCAGAAAGACCAGTGAATTGATACAATTTAGATATATGCTAACTCATTTTTAAAACACATTACAGAGCCCATACAAGTCGATGAACAATTAGCGTCATTTTGCTATCGGTGTCCTTTCATAGAGTACATGCTATCAAAACCTGGAAAGTATGGAATCAAATGATGGCTTTACTATCATTCAGGTAAAATTTATGTTTTTGCAATTCAGTCATTTATTTTGGTAAACAAGAAGATAAGCGTGAAATAAAGACTTATGGTAAAATGTTGGTAACACAACTTACACAACCTTATCGGAGATATTCAATACACAGTAAAACATATTGAAATATTCACTGTCTCTTTCAGGATGAGTATTAAATGGGAATCTAAAAATACCCACCATCTTGTGCAGATTGAATTGTATTTACCCTTATTGGGATGAGGGTTAACTAGCATAGTTATGTTAAAATCTTCTGCAATATTTGACACTGCCAGCCCTTTAGGCATCATACATTTCTTCAACGCACACATATAAAAACACTGAGTTTTTTATCTCAAAAAGGAAAAAAGAAACAATTAAAATGACACAAACTTTTTATAACAAGCTGAAAAATAAACTGAGTGGGTCACACAATTGGAACAATATTTGAAAGTATTCATACACTGGACACATACGTATACATAAAACAAAGGGACTTTTTTCGGCCATAATACTCGTACACATATTGGAATTACAAACAAGTACACGAGTATGCATCAACCCATAAAGATAGAAAGTGAAGATGTCTGTTTTAATGTATTTAAGAGACAACTTGAAGAAAAAGTAGCAACAACACAATTTTGGGGACTTATCTTTGATTCCATATTTTATCTCAGAGTGCATCATATACGACACATTCTTCTTATTTATTTTCAACAGACGGCGTAGGCAGCATTTCCCAGATTTTCTCACTTTTCATAAATATGATGTTTAGCACCCTCTCTTTTTTAAATGAGTAAAAGACTGAGTTAAGGAACGAGATGTAAAACAATTATACACATTAAAATGCTATATTGTTGTAATAATTACTTATTATTTCTATTAATGAAAAATATGTTAAAAACGCTTAATTATACATTATCTCTCTATTAAATCTTCCCGAACCGCTCACGTACCCAAGATGATTTGTGCCTCTAGAGGGCGTGCTTAAAACTCTAGGAAACACTGTCTTAAAGTATTTTCTTTAAAGTGTACACTTTTTGAAATTTCAGTAATATAGGGATTTGTCTCTCGTTAAAATAATATAACAGCAAGATTAAACAGAAATCTAATTGAAACTACTTTACCTTTAGCAAAATTAGACTATTACGTTTCACATGTACTAATTTAATATTTTGAATTATACACAGCTACCTTTTCAATCTAAATATGCTTGTTGTTTTATGCAAACACTTGTATTTCACATCTATGCCATAACCATTAATTTCTTGCGTTATTATATTTATTTTAGCACTCAGCAAGCGTGCAACGTCCTTACTGTCGTATTTTATGGTCTTTTGATGCAGTTTAACTTACAACTTAGTTTTAATTACTTTATACTCGTGCAACATCTTTAAAGAATAAGTATTTTACTAAAATATTGGTGTAAATTATATTTAATGGTGTAATTTGTCATCTAAAAGCCTAGAAAGTTCTGAAGATGTGCCGCCAGGGTTTCTGTAGTATAATCGAAAATAAATTAAATTTACAGAATGGTTATGGTGTGTGCAGGATAATTTTCAAGATAGAGAGAGAACCAGTAAATGTGTTAGCTATTGCGATTACTTGATGTCATTTGTAACGTAGGCCTACACCAGTTTACAGAAGTGTACAAACATTAAATGTTGTAAAAAGTATGTAAAGTAATTTATTACTTTTATACGGACTGGACGTTGAATTAGTTTTATCATGTAATATAAAAGAACTCCCAAACAAAAGAAAAACACTGGTATACTGGTGTCAGAAAATAAATATTATTTTGGTGAAAATTATGATAAGTTTGAATATAACTGAAATACAACTTTAATAGTGAAAATAGCTACCAGGGACCCAAAGAGTGAGAGTGGGACGTTACTACAGATGATGAAACTATTAAAAGAAGATCAATCAGAAAGAGATTGAAAATTTGAAGAAGAAAACGGAAACTTAGAATAACGATGCAGAAAATCAGAGATGACCAAGAAGAAATTTACTGGAAATGAAAACAAGACCTAAAAAAAGACAGAGGAAGAACAGGACAGAAAATAGGAGGTACAGAAGAGAAGGATTTAAAAAAGAAGCCTATTATTTAAAGAAAAATTAAAATAGAAACAGGTCAGATTGAAGACAAAGTCAATGAAGCTATAAGAGACGTACAAATGGACTACAACAAAGTTTGAAGAAATACAGAAGGACAGCAAATGAATACAAAGAGACTGCACTGATAAAATCAACAAAGTCAAAAGCAAAGTACAAAAAAAAACATTAATGATGTAGAAAAGTGCTCTTTAAGATAGAAAGAAACATCACTGACAAAATAAAACGTCTGAAAACTGAATTAATAAGTCCGAAGATCTGAACCAGTTATATATCTCTGAATTGACACAAAAACATCATCTACTACCAAGTGTGAAATAGTAAATGTTATTTAGTCTACATCTATTACCACTACTATTGCACCAACTGTTAGTTAAGGACCTTTCTAAACTACTACAGCCATGACACGATCAAACCCAGTTCCAGAATTTAGCTGCTCTGGATAATTTTTTCTGGTGTAAGACCCCAAACCTATTCGATACAACAGCTACCAGTGCTGGACAGTTGTTATGATTTTCAACCATAAGATTAATTAAAGTTGTGAATGCTGGTCCTTACTGGTGTGTAACAAGATGGATGGTTTGTTGTTTATTATTCTGCCCATTCACTCTGGAAATAATTTCGAATTGAGCCTGGAATGTGTTCAAAGAAATTTTCCATTAGAGTCAATTGGTTTCTTAATTGAATGATGTAGAACGGGTCACCTAAATTATGGAACTGTATTTGGTAGTGTTGTGATTAAAATAGCGTAGGAAATTCCTTCAGTGACAGATGGCACAGTGTTGGTGATAATAGGCGTAAACCAAATAATGTCTCTTTTTCTATATCGTATAGTAACTTGTTTTTTGGGTTGAATATATTGAACAGGTGCAAAACGAGGTGTGGCTGACTTAATCTTTCCACATAACATTTCATTTTCCAGATTTTATTGTGTCACTGATGTATTAGGTTGTCCAGAAATAGATATCGTTTTTGAACTGCGAAGTTTGGAAACGTATAAACCACTGTTGTAAAACTAACTTTAATCAAAGTAATCACCATTTGCTTCAACACAGTTTTTGCCAACATGTAACGATGCTGTTTATGCCCCTGCCTTAAAAATCAGAGTTTCTATGGTCAATAAACTCCCTGAAAGCTTCTTCTGCAGCTACCTGATTTTGAAAGCGTTTATTGTTCAAAACGTTGTCAAAATGCTTGAAAAATTAAAATCTGCAGGGAAAAGGTCTTAGAAATAAGGTAGATGAAGCAGAACCTCAATTCCCAATTCGTTCAATTTTTGTAGCGTCATCCTTGATAGGTCTCATAATGCCGATTTTGTTGATCTTCAGTTAGCTCATGTGGAGCCCACTTATCCAAATTTTTTCTTTTCAATCATACTAAAATGGTTGGCAATACGTGATATGCTTGTGCCTAGCTTTTCTGCAAGCTCATGTACTGTTATGTGAGGGTTTGTTTCAACTGCTTTCCTTAATGTGTTTTCATCTAAGGATGGCTTCCTTCCACGATCTTCTTGGTCTTCAAGACTTTCATCTCTATGTCAAAACCTTTGGAACCAATACTAGACAAACATTGGATTAAACCAACCAACCAACCAACGATAAGTTACTCAGTATTCAGCTTCTAAATGTCATCGTTAGAATTCTGACATTTATTTCTAAACAACCTAATACTTTTTTACCTCAGTGATGCTCTTTTCTGCCACGTTAACGTATTTTTCTTCTTTGCTTTCAAATTATTAGTTTCATCGTTAAAGCCTTCTTGTACTTATTCAGTCTTATTGGTTTAATCTCCCTGTAGTTCTCCTTTAACTTCACCAGTGTTATCTTCACTCAAGGTTATTTCTGATTTTAACTCTTTTTTTAAATATAACATCTTCTTCTTTTAAAATTTCGTCACATTCTTCTTTGTCTTCTTTTAACTTACTACTTCTTTTTTTTAATTTTATTTTTTCCTTTTAACTAAAACATCCTACTCCTGACAATAGTGTTGTACCATTATTTCTTCATTGCCGAGTTCTTTCAAATTATTTAATGAGAATAATTCAAACTCTAGTTCAGTTAACTTGTAACAGATCAGTTGATTTCCTTCTTTACGTTTCTAAGAGCTTGGACACCTGCACATTGTTATAAATTTTCGTAGGTCTACACTACAAATAAAGTTCAAATCTCACTAACAACGTAGAACTGATGTAAAATCAAATAATCCCAAGGGACTGGAAGAAAAGTTCATTGTTGAAGAATAAAGTAAGCCTAATTCTATAGTCTTAAGACAAATATAATTTATCGTTAACACAGTTTGATATTAAATAACCGTTCATGCCATAACAAATAGTTTTGGTACTTTTTCTGCTCGTTTCTTTCTGTTAAACACATTGTCATGTTTACACACGGTTTACAGGGATGTAATTCAAATATTTAATTATGAATGTGTAAAAAGAAAACTAAAATTTCATAATATTTTTACACATTACGTTTTATTTACTTTCCAATACAAAAACACAGAAATTAAAATTCAAAATGTTAAAGTGCGTTTACAAGATAAAAATTGTTAATTATAAGAGTAAACTTTATTTTGTAATACCATACTTTTATTATCTTTTAAACAACGACAACAAAAGCATGTTTTCCCAAACAAAGACTTGTTCCTTAAAATAAAACGTGGGGAGGACAGGAATACTAAGACAACGTCTCCTTGTCTACCACGTACACGTGAAAGCTCAATTGTCAAGTCAAAGTCAAATCCATTCCATCCGAGCAGACACGTAAGAGTCGGTGCTGAAATGTGGTTTCAACAGCACAAGCTATATAGTAAGTCATTCCCTCTGTACCGAATACCAATCCATCGAAGCTAAGCCACCCATTGGTTCTCATTATATAGCTGAGTAGACTGAAATAATTGTTTTAACTTTTCTTGCCCAAGAATCCAACAACATGGCGTGAGTGAACAAGCTTCGAACTCATAAACTTCCCACTAAGAAGAGTTTAATTGTGACGTAGAATAAAAGCTTGCCATAAACTACTTCCTGAACAGCAGAAGTTGTAATTGGTTCAGAAGATCTAATAAAATGTAACGAATTAGATTTTAGCTAAAATGCAACACATAAAGTAAAAGATCGTGTGTAATCATTTAATAAATATAAACTGATAAGGTAAATATAAAAAAAGACAATCTTTACAAGACATGACCACGATTTAAGAGATTAAAGGTAAGAAAGAGATACAAACAACATTTTGTCCAGAAACTGATCGAGTACTGGATAAAAAACAAGGATAAAGAAACTGAAACCATCCTCCTGAAGGAACTTACAATAAACAGCGGAAATCATGTAAATTAAATTTAAATTATAATATATACATCAGAACTGAAAGATATTACTCCAAAGTATACAGAATAACACAAGAACTATGGTGATATAAAACCTGATTTCGATACATACGTCTCAAATGGACTCAGATTTGGAGGTCAAGCGTTTACGAATTTGTATTATGATTTTTGTTTTCGTTTGTCTATAAAAGTATAAAACAACTTGCGGACAGTAGCTTCTGAAACAGCCAGATTTCTTAATTAAATCTGTATATAATGAAGTTTCCACAGGAATCACTCTCTGGATTAGCTGTTTTTTTTGTTTTGTTTTTTGTTAGTATCACTCTACGGATTAGCTGTTGTTTTTGTTGTTTACATAGGAATCACTCTATGGATTAGCTGTTGTTTTTGTTATTTACATAGGAATCACTCTGTGGATCAGCTGTTTTCACAAGGATCACTCTGTGGATTAGTTGTTGTTTTTTGCTGTTTCAACAAGTATTACTATGTAAATTAGCTATTGTTTTTGCTGTTTTCACAAGAGTAATTTCTTCTTGAACGAACAATTCCGTATTTTATCTAGTGACACAATGGATGGAAATTTGTAGGTTTCAAAAATAGATGAATTTGTTCTATCAAGAAGAACCAGTTAAGGAAGTAAACAGGTAATACACTAAAATAATTTACTAACGGATGAAAACAGTTTATGTAGCACATACGTATTTTATTCACAGATATATTGTATGTTTATTTTGTAAATAAAACCCCGCAATATAAATGAAATTGAAATAGTTAATTAGTTTGCAACTTTCATTAACAAAGTTTTAACTCCTTCTGTTTGCTTTTGTTGTTGTTTTAATTTCGCACAAAGCTACACAAGGGTTATTTGCGCTAGCTGTCCCTAATTTAGCAGAGTAAGACTAGAGGGAAGGCAACTAGCTAATCATCACCACCCACCACCAACTCTTGGACTACTCTTTTACCAACGAATAGTATGATCGACCGTCACATTATAGCGCCCCCACGGCTGAAAGGGCGAGTATCTTTGGTACGACGGGGATTCGAACTCGCAATCCTCAGATTATGAGTCGAGTGCCTTAACCACCTGGCCATGCCGGGCCTCCTTCTGTTGATATCGATTTGCAATTTGAAAGACACGTTACGTAATATGTCAGGTAAAAAAAAAGAAACAAAGTTCATACGTAGCCATTTATAATGTAGAAAAGCTTATCAAAACAAAAGAAAGAGCAAACCGACATCAGGACCTGCTGTCTATTAAGCGGCTATTTTTATCTAAGTAATGCGAATTGACTATCACAGTTTTAACGGCCTTATGATTTAAATGGGGAGCGTGGCCAGTGACACCTCGCAAGGCTCCTGGTCGTAAGAAAATTCGATAACCAATAGACTAAGCTTGCTCTAAACAGATAGATAGAGTAAAAAAATTCATTTTTTAAATCACTTTTGCATATTTGTAAAAGAAAAAAAAAAAGAAGTGCGGTACTTGAATATCGACCCCTGTTATTCGGTTGTATTTCATGAAAAATAAGTCGAATGTTCCATAGAACAAAAAGTATATATTCCTAACGTAAAAAAACACACAACGAAAGTGCAAGAGAACAAAAAAAAAAAAGTCAAAATCGGTTTAACTTCACCTCAATTCAGTAGCTTTTATATTTACTATTACAATCTTGAACTCAGGTTACAAACATTAAAACAGAGCGACACCTATTTATAATTTGAGTTTTATTTTGCTTGAAAATCATATCTAATGTGGATACTGATATGAAAAATCGGCTGAAAGCAATTAGAAGAGGCGATGCCAGAATTAAACTATTTGATGAATATGATTAGAATATTAATCAAACGGCAGTTTTAAGCAGGTAAATTACGTATTCTTATAACCTCACGCAGACTTTGTTATATGTACTTATTTTACTGGGCATAACAGTTTGATATATCCTTTTATTAATTTTATTAAGTAATAGCTTATTTACGTTTTAGTTTTGTGATAGTTAAGCCGAAAGTCGCCTTCATTTGGCTTCATAATATAAAAGTACAAACTAATGTTTTTGTCTGGAAAAACGCCATATTTGTTCCATTTACAAAACAATACAAAACACTCATTGTGATTCTTCCAAAGAAGTTCAACACTTTTAAAGCGTTGACGTGGTTGAATTAGGTAAAAACGAACTGTGGCTAGACCAGGGTGTTAAAATATATTTAGTTATTTCGTGTATTAAATTGTTTTTTGAATTTCGCGCAAAGCTACACAAGGGCTATCTGTGTTAGCTGTCCCTAATTTAGCAGTGTAAGACTAGAGGGAAGGCAGCTAGTCATCACCACCCACCCCCAACTCTTGGGCTACTCTTTCACCAACGAATAGTGGGGTTGACGGTAACATTATAACGCCCCCACGGCTGAAAGAGCGAGTATGTTTGATGCGACGGGGTTTCGAACCTGCGACCCTCAGATTACGTGTCAAACGCCTTAACCCAATTGGCCATGCCGGATTAATTGTTAAGTGGTTTTCAGCACCCCTGCTACAGAAATTATTCTAGTATCTACAGTTATATAAATGCAAGCCTATAAAAAAGTTAAATAATACCGAAGTAATTGAACAATTAAGAACATTTTCAATAGCACTCCATTCTTTAGCGTTTGACACTCAACTATGTAAAACCCTAGCCCTAAAGAACGAACTGCGAAGGAATTCGTAATGATGAGAAACCCTCTTGAAATAAAAATGTATTCTCAAGACAGCTGGTATGGGCATTGAAACTTTAATCAAAATAAAGAATTTCGACATTCTTATGTCATCTTCAGGTTAACAAAAATATTTTATATCGTTTTGTAAATGGAACAAATACGGCGTTTTTCGAGACGAAAAACATTAGTTTGTACTTCTGTATTCTGAAGTGAAATGAAGGGGAATTTCGGCCTGACTATCCCAAAACAAAGATGTTAATCTAAATATAACCTAAGAAGGTCAAAACGTTGTTCTGTAGTTTATTTTAATTATAGTTTTAATACCCATACCAGTCATCTTTAGAATACATTTAAACTGCGAGGGAGCATTTTAAAATATTTCCCAACATGCCTCAAATGAACAATATTTTTTTCTTAAAAGAATATTCTTAATTGTTTAGAAGAGTTGACGAGATCAGTTATCGAAAGTCAATATGAAAGTTAAGTAGTTGTTGTTTTTTGTCTTAAGCGCAAAGATCCACAATGGGTTGTATGTGCTTTGCGCACAAGGGGTATCAAAACTCGATTTTTTTACATTACAAGTCCATGACTTACAATTTAACCTCAAAGCTAGTCTTCAAGTACTATATAATTGTAACACAGAAAGAAACAGAATTTTTTACCATATTCAGGCAACTGAGATCAAGAAAAGCAAAATGGCGGTCACTTACATTTTGTCCGTAGAGAACGCTGTTGTGCAAACGAAAAATTGCTTATTAAAAAGTAATTTTAAGATGTTTGATCACAGTAACTGTAAACTACGTTCCTACAGACTATGATAATACTGGGATATTTGACATTTTGTAGTATTAGTTATAAAAACAGAATTTATTACTGAAAAAATAAGTTATAAAGGCGAGTCTAATTTCCTCACCCTTTACAACACCGTCACCTTCACTGTTTTAAGAGGTCGAACTGATTTTTAACATATGAAAATCAACATACAGAGCTTCATGTATAAACAATAAATGTTCGTGAAGGCTGAAATATGGGAGTCAAGTGTTGAGACTTTCACGTGAGCATAATGAGGCCATACAACGAGATAAATCTGAATTATTTAAAAATATTTTCATACATAAACGGCCTTGCTTTATTCTTGTTACTTGTTCTATAATGCATGAAATTCCCTTCATCTCGGGATATCTTTCGGATCATAAAATTCAGTTTAAAATGACTACTTTCAAGGCAAAATTCACAGGTAAAAACCGCCATAAACATAAAAAACACAAACATTTAGGCTTAATAAGGAAGGAAAGGTTCCAAAGCGAATTCTTATCCTAGCCTTGTCAAAAAAATTTTTTTTTACATTTATTATGTCGATAATTTTATATACGTCAACTAGGCTAGGGTTGCACTGGAGAATGAGCTTCGTCATTTAACCTGAAGATGGACTAAGAAGGTCGAAACGTTATTCTGTACTTTATTTTAATCAAAGTTTTAATACCCATACCAACCATCTTGAGAATACAGTTAAACTTCATCGGATATTTACTTGTTAGGGACAATGGACAAGTAACTAGCTAGTCTATACGACATTCAAGTAGATTTACGAGAAGTATAGAATATATTTCATTTCACAGACATGAAAAATGGAGGAGGCGTATTAGTTCAATTTATTTTCTGCTTCTCGTTGAAACCCAAGAAATTTCCAATCCAGTCAAAGGATTAGTTAAATTCAATGTGCTTCTGCCATCTAGTGGCCAAAGATGACATTATTTTCCTGCCTGTGAATAGACTGTTACGATCATTTGTACGACGTTATTTCATTCTTGTTGATTATTACTACGTAATTAATATCATTATAATAAAACATCTTAAAATTCACTCATGGTAAAGTATACGATTGTCAGACCAATTTCATTTAATTGCCAGAATAATTAAAACTTCAAAAATTTAGGTTAAAGCCTTTCTTTACACTACACTATTTACACGTAGTTTTTTGTCAAATATTAAAACTAAAAAAACAGTTTTATTAAACCTGTTCGAAGTGCTTAAGATATAAAGGTGTATTTTGTAATTAACTTCTTAGTAACTAAACCAATTTGCATAAATTGTAAAGGGAAAAGAGAGAGAAAGAGAGAGATTTGTTCAACTTAAGATTTCTGGGTTAAGTTTGGAAATACCTGTGGTGATATTTATTTAAAACAAAAGTTAAACGTGTTTCTGTGCATGATATTATGGTAATTTCCCCCTGATATTAACCTAGTACTCAGAAAGCAAAAGTTTACCACCGTGTTAACTGCAATTCTGTTATACACATAGAATAGAAAGCTGATACGTCCATAGTGACACATTGGATAAATATGAAAAATTAAATATGTAAAAAAAATCGATAAGCAAAGCAAGTAATGTTTTCTCTCCTAGTGATTGACAGTTATGTTTGTACGGGAAATTCGCGATGTTTATAATAATACTGTTTGGTTGGAAAACACGCGTGTTAATAGTTGTGTCCTTTGTAGTACATCATGTTAGGTTTACGTTCATTCAGGTAAAAGTAAGCGTCATCTGGTGGTAGGAAAGAAGGGTACGCTGGCTGTCCATAACTCCAAACCCTGCCGACAGGTGACAGTGGGAGCGGAAGGTTGCACATCCATTCTGAAAGAAATGAAGAAAATACAATTTATAGAATTAAATAAAAAAGTGACCGAGAACGCCATACTTTTCTAGACATTAGTGATAAATTAGCACAAAGAAAATTAAGTAAAACTAATTACTTTTTCAAATAGTTCTTGAGTTTAAGGGATTTTACTCTAGAGAAATTACATGACCTCGTGACGGTTTTATTACTCTAATTTATCAAATATGTTAGAGTTAGAGAAAACGTAAGGAATAGGCTATTTACATTCTGTCCACCCTGGAGAATGGAACCCCAACTTTTAGTTTTTTAAGTCAATGAACGAATTCCTGACCCAATGGAGAACTAACATATAAGAAGCTATAAACTGGGCTTCAATACCCGTGGTGTGCAGAGCACAGACAGCCCATTGTATAGATATGTGCTCAATTGCAAACAAGCAAACCAAAAAGATATGAGAAAGACTAGGAAAAATGAAATCTATTGTTTTTATTGCAACTTGTTTTCGAATATTCGAGCTAGTCGTCCTTAATTTTGAACTAATAGATTAGAAGGAAAGACAATTAGTTAATGTACCCACCGCGAACTCTTGAAATCCTCTTGCCTGACCAGAGAGTGAGTTTTGGCTGTGATTGTCATCCTTATAAAATATCCAGAACTTTAAAGTAAGGAAATTGATTTGTGGTGAAGAGGCGAACATTTTGACCTATAAATTCACAGTCCTGCACACTTAACACTGGATCATTCTAGGTCCTTTATTTTGAGGTTTCTCATATTGTACTTTAATTTTCTATGCATCACTGCCCTCAAACATAGACATTAAGGGCAAAATACGAACAATGTTTTCTTATACCAAAGCCACATCGGGCTATCTGTTGTGTCCACCGCGGGGAATCGAACCTCAATTTTAGTGTTATAAATCCGAAGACTTACCCCTGTCCCACCGGGTGACATTTCACGTAAATCTTATCAGGGGTGAATTTTGTTAAGTGGTGTTTCAACACCCCTGTCACAGAAATTATTTTAGTACCAACAGTTATATAAATGCAAGACTCTACTGTTTAACTTACATGGTGAATTTTATGTTTGAAAGGAAATGACGAGCTGCATTAATTTTAATAAGGGGGGGGGGAGCAATTAATATAAATTAGATTTCTAAATCACCAACCATAGCAACTATTTGATATGCTACATGCTACTGTAGAGGAAGGAACGTATTATTAAGTTCTGTGTTCTATTTTCAAAGATAACTATATTGTAGCATTTTTCTCTTAATATAATTATTTAACTAACAAAGACGACACAATTATGTACGCATGCGTCGTGTTACGCTTCACTCGCGCGCGCTCGTAACGTCACAGATTTTGAGCGTGCTACCGAGGGGAACCGAAATTCACATTTTTTATATTGTTTTGATCTTATAATCACGCTTTCCCACAGGAATTAAGTTCTAGATCTCGGTATCCACGACACATTTTTATCACCTAGTAAAAGGTTAAGGAGTCTCCGGTGAAACATGAGAAAATTCTCAACAGCCGCGACAGTTGATTTTTTTTAAACAGAATTAGAGTAAATTAATTTAAGAGACTTTTCCTATTTTTTTTTTATTAACTACATTTTTCCAGCCCAGCATCCCCAGGTACTCGAGTTGTAATCTGAAAATCGCGAAATCGAATCCCCGTCACCAAACATGCTTAACCTTTCAACTGTAGGAGTGTTATAGTGTGACGGTGAATCCTACTATTCGTTGGTAAAAAGAGTAACCCGAGAGTTGATGGTGAATAGTGATGAGTAGTGATGACTTGCTGCCTTCCTTCCTAGTCTTACACTGCTAAATTATAAATTATAGACGGCTAGCGCAGATAGCCTTCATGTAGCTTTGCCCAAAATTCAAAAAGCAACAACAGCAACAACGAACAAACAAGATATATTTTTGTGGGGCAGCAATACTAAGCGTGGGGCAATTCGATTTTATTACTCATTAGGAATTTTACCAGCCTACCCTCGTGTTGAAATTTTTTTAGGCAGGATTACAGTTGATTAATCTATAAGACCACCTTAGGCGTGGTCAAATACTTCAATCGAAAGGGTTTGACCTCCTTCGCTCAAAATTATAATCAGACCTCAAATCCGTCAAAAGATGAAGGAACGAAGAGCTAAAAAAGTATTGTTTTGTACAAAGTCAGAGCCATTCTATCAGCCATTATGCCGCGGCTAAAAACAGAAAAAAACAAACAAAACTATTCAGATTACATGGAAACATAAGTTCTTACAACGCGACGTTCATGGCAGTATGGTAAACAATTTTGTGAATCTGAATACATAACCTATGTAGCTATATTATCTGTCGCAACTTGAGGCAAATATCACAATTAATTTCAAATTCAATCCATCTCATACCGAAACGACGCTCAGGGGTTTGTACCAATCTCTGGATTTCTTTGTATAACTAAGATTTGTGACAGAGCTCTCGTTTAGAAATCTAGCCCGTCGCTGGTTGACTCTCTACCTACCCAGCTGGCAAAGGCATCGTGCAGACAAATATTCTTCGGTAGTGGTGGGGTGGGTGTGGCAGTACAAAAATAACACTAATGCTTTTATATGTTACTGAATTACGTAACTACTGAAAATACATTCAGGTAAGGTATCTGAGGAAGGTTATCTTTCTGTTTGTTTGTTTGTTTTGGAATTTCGCACAAAGCTACTCGAGGGCTATCTGTGCTAGCCGTCCCTAATTTAGCAGTGTAAGACTAGAGGGAAGGCAGCTAGTCATCACCACCCACCGCCAACTCTTGGGCTACTCTTTTACCAACGAATAGTGGTATTGACCGTAACATAATAACGCCCCCACGGCTGGGAGGGCGAGCATGTTTGGCGCGACTCGAACGCGAACCCGCGACTCTCAGATTACGAAGCGCACGCCTTAACGCGCTAGGCCATGCCAGGCCCCGTTATCTTTCTGTTATACACACATACACTCGAGTCACAAACACTGGTTTAACATATAATTTGTAAAACATTTATTTTTATCTAGCTATCAGGAACTCAATGAAGCACGCCCTCTTTATTTACACGATCGGGTTAATATATAAAAATAAAACATTAACGGTCTCCAATTCATCAGTTCACTTTAGTAACAATATCCAACAGATTAACCAGGCTTTTGTGAGTCGGTTTATTTTGAATTTCGCACAAGACTATATGAGGACTGTTTACACTAACAGCCCCTAACTTAGCAGATATACTAGAGGGAAAGTCTATTGACGAAGGGAATTCAAAACCCGCAACCTTCATATCGCGAGTCGATCAACTCCTAACAAACAGGTCTTCTCTCTTGAGTCAAACTTCTTCCCTTGTTTTATCACTCATAAGGGAATTCACGTGTTGGTAAAGTCAGTAACGATCGGTAGAGACGAGAGGAAGGCATTCGTACGAAATCGATCCAGACAGTGTTTCACCACGTGCAGAGTGGGTATCGATCGGAATATCCAAAACCAAAACTTGTATTTAGAAATAAGGTCGTTAATTCAGATGGATTAGGCCTAATTTTGTTTCGTTCTGTTTGACTTAGGACTAACTTACACAGTGAGGGAAGATCTCTACCAAGTTTAGCTGGTAGGCGAAGAAGGCACCTTTCGAGAGCAGCAAATGTTGTTAATATTAATTTTAAATTGCGATATAATCGACTATTTCATCTTTGGCCGTATGTTACTAAAACTGCTCATAAACCAAAAATGTTGTCTAGTTTATTGTACTTAAAACAAGACGAAAAATATCATGGCTTATTTGTTTATTTAATTTCGAGAAGGCCTATCTGCGTTGACCGTCCCTCATCTTTAAAATCGTAGGTGGAGGAAAAGTAATTAGTCAACACCGCCATCTCTTCGGGTACTCTTTTACCAACAAATAGTGCGATTAGCCGTCATGTTTTAACGTACTCGTGGCTGAAAGGGCGAGCATGTTCGGTGACGGGGATTCGAACCCGCGATCCATAGGTTGTGAGCCGAGAGCTCAATATAGCAGGTGAGAAAAACGAAGTTTTCATGAATCCAAATAGCTCGAAGTAGAAATTGCAATATTTTGTTCATGCATTGTTATATATATATATATATAAATGTGTGTGTGTAATTCCGCTGTAGACAGCATTTTAAAAATAGCCTTAATACCTACCCTGGTAACAGATTTGCAGTGACTAATGGGTTTGGAGTGGCGTTGCAACCCCTTCTCCCTAAACTGGAGCTAGAGGAAAGCCGCAGAAGTTGACAGTCATGGTTAAAATTCAACCACCCACCCGACCTCATTCACAAAATGGCTCATAAAATTCCGGTGTCAAACTCTGGCTTAATTGGCACGAGCGGATGAGAATGTTGACACATACCCCTCCTCCCCTGGAAGAGATGCAAGTTAACCCCCACCAACTGGCACTCACAATCATCAGGACAGGATGCAGGTTAACCGTCAACAGCTGGTACTCACACTTATCATACAGTTGGCTGAACTGAAGTGTTCATAGTAAACAGCCTTGCTCAAGGATGGCTGGAAGCCATGCGACACCCCTCCATTTCTACCCCAGAAGTTGCTGGGGGTTCGTTATTCGAACCTGACAATCACAAGTTTTCTGACAGTTTTTTACCAACAACTACAAGAGCCATTTAAAGCAGCAATTCTTTAGTACTTGATCCTTTCTTTTTTAACCTGAACAGTTTTATTGATTCGCTGTTAATGATAAAGGACTAAGCTTGTTGATTTTCTAATTTCCGTATCCGGGTGACAAACTCGAAGATTGAGTTAATAACCATTTCTTTTATCTTTTTTTTATATAACTATACAAAATTTTACACGTCACATAATTATCTGATGACCACCAATAAAACAAGTTAACTCGTTATGCAGTTATATGTACAATTATGCCCGGCAATGCTAGGTGGTTAGGAAGCTCGACTCGTAATCCGAGGGTCGCAGGCTCAAATCCCTGTAACACCAAACATGCTCGCCCTTTCAGATGTGGGGGCGTTATGATGTGACGGTTACTCCCACTATTTATTGGTAAAAGAGTAACCCAAAAGTTGGCGGTGAGTGGTGATGACTAGCTGCCTTTACTCTAGTCTCATACTGCTAAATTAGGGATGGCCAACGGAGGTAAGCCTCATGTAGCTTTGAGCGAAATCCAAATAAACACAATGTACAATTACCTGGACGAGGTCCAAGTGGTGATATTTGTTGCCGACCTTTTCTGGCCACGTGTGTGAAGTGAGTTCCACGTGGCCCAACAATAACAACAACAAATTATACAATAGTTTTAATCCAATGGAGGTTCTGCCGTACACGCTCGGCAGTTCAATGACTTTTTCGTATTTATTTTTATTGGTTGCTGTACTTGAAACGAAGCATGTCGTAAAGCGCTTAACCTTTCTTCGAAAATACCCCCTCATCAAAAAGAGATTAGAATATCTAACTACACAAAGAAAAGCAATCAAAGGTAGACAGCAGTCCAAGCCATCAGTAACACGAACAGATAGTACGCTGTCATTCCAATTAAATATCAAACGTATAACTTCCAAACTGCTAAGCCTATAGTTACGTAGAATAACTTCTCTTTTTTTTTTCTCAAGGCTATTAGGCCTGAGGACCTTGTCAAGTTTATGACGCACGTATTTCTTGATGAAGACCTCTTGAGTTCGGATGAATGGTCGAGTGGTCATTGCCAGGATCTTTACATCCACGTCATACAACAGGTGCCACGCTCGTCGGCTGTCGTTGTTTATAAATCTCACGTCAAGATTCAACACAAAATAACACAAAAAAGTATAATACAAGCTATAGGAAGCACGGAATTGCCCAGTTTTCACATGCATTTTTTAAAAATAATTATCGTTGGCTGGGTTTGTTTTCAACATCTATTAATTTAGCACACCAGCACCTGTTCCTTTGAGGAGATTTGCTTGTTTTGAATTTCGGGCAAAGCTACACGAGGGCTATCTGCGCTAGCCATCCATAATTTAGCAGTGTAAGACTAGAGGGAAGGCAGCTAGTCATCACCACCCACTACCAACTCTTAGGCTACTCTTTTTACCAACGAATAGTGGCATTGACCGTCATATTATGCATTCTGGAATAGAACCCTGGATTTTAGCGTTACAAGGCTGTGAATTTACCACCGATTCACCAGAGAAAATTACATGACATGTTGTATCCTTGGGAGTGATTGTAGTTTTTAATCAAATCTTTCATTTGACTACCATTCATTTATTTTCCACAAAGTTTTTTAGTGCTTGAAGTCTTGCGGCTTTTGCTAAATTTTGATAGTCGTGGGAAGATTTCCTAAAAAAACAGAATTACATAAAGTATAGGATGACTTTATTTGCAACAAGACCATGCCATTAAAACGTATATGTTTCCAAATTTCAAGTACGACAAACTAGTATTATTTGATCCACCATTTGCTTTCTTTCGGATATTCGCACTAAGCTACACAAGCTACGCATATCCATCCCTAATTTTTAACTAATATACTAAAGGGTAAAAAGTCAATCAACAAAACCATCGTGGACAAATTTAATTGAATATTGGAATTTGACTGTCGTTCTTATCACACATCCACAGACTCATCCAAACCACGATCGATTTGAAACAGCAGAACAAGAACCATTGGTCTTCGAATTCACAGTCCAGCACGCAAATCACTCGGACAAAGGGCAGGGTGGTGACCGTGTACTAAAGCTCTGAATTTCGAAACCAACGAACCGGGCTCTAATCTGTGTGAAATCAGCAAATGTTCCCCTTGCTTAAAACATAAAGTAGTTGGTAAGCGTGCCCTCCGTTACACACCCCTCAGTAAAGAAAACTGAATTTATGATACTGATACAGGCATTCCTTCAGAGAAAAAGTGGGGGGACATCAGTGCATTGTAAGTGAGCCATATAAGTAACACCATACATAATTTTGTCGATGAACGCAACGTTTCAGTCCAATTTTCCGAATCTGGCTGCTAGGAACCAAATGTTGTTCGGATGTCGAGTTTCGTCGAAACGTTGTTCCCGAAACTCTATTATCATTCCCCCCCCACACACACACACACACAAACACACCGCTTCCTCTCTCTTCATTATTATGAGAAACGTCGTCAAAGCTGAGTGAGTGCACATTCTAATTGGTCGCGGATGGCTGTCAGCTGAGGCAGTGAGTCAGCGAATATCTTTCAATTGCGAGAATAACACTAGTTCTAGTGTTCAGTTTTTAGTTCTCACGCTTCAACAATAAGAATATCTTCCCGTGAAACAATTATCATATAAGATATTATCTTCAACCCCTTTCACTACCTTGAACCTTGAAGGTTTTTGTGTGCTCGTTTTTTAGCCCTTAATATTTTACTTCTAATAGATAGAATAATGACGATAAACGTTTATTTGCCTATACAATATGCATACGTATCTTAAGTAATATTACTTGTTGATTAATTACTCCTAGTAATAAGATTATTTTAAGTCCTTCCAGTAATGTACATTCTTACTGTAATTAAACTCGATTTTTGTATTCTCAAGACAGCTGGTATGGGTATTAAAACTTTAATTAAAATAAAGAACAGAACAACGTTTCTAGGCCCGGCATGGCCAAGCGCGTTAAGGCGTGCGACTCGTAATCTGAGGGTCGCGAGTTCGCATCCGCGTCGCTCCAAACATGCTCGCCCTCCCAGCCGTGGGGGCGTTATAATTTTACAGTCAATCCCACTATTCATTGGTAAAAGAGTAGTCCAAGAGTTGGCGGTGGGTGGTGATGACTAGCTGCCTTCCCTCTAGTCTTACACTGCTAAATTAGGGACGGCAAGCACAGATAGCCCTCGAGTAGCTTTCTGCGAAATTCCACAACAAAACCAAAACCAAAACAACGTTTCAACCTTCTTAGGTCATCTTCAAGTTAACCTGAAGGTAACCTCTTTGTTAATCTGAGAATAACCTAAGAAGGTCGAAACGTTATTTTAATTGGAGTGCTAATCTATACCAGCCGTCTTGAGAATACATTTTTATTTCAAGTGGGTTTCTCGTCATCACGAAACTTGAATTTTATTTTTTATAACAACAGTTATTCTGTTGATAAGTTTATACCAAACTGTCTTTATCTTTAGGTCATTGACAGTATATCTAAATGATGTCTTCTTCAGGCAACCATCATTTGACCCAAAGTGCTTTTTAATTCTGATCACTGGCATCATTGTGTTCTCACTTCAGACAGTAAAGATACATTCAAAGCGATTTTTTTTCCAAATCATTGACATCATATCTAAAGGTTTTTCTTTTCAACACACTAATATTTATGGCATTTCAACTCCGATTTATGACTTAAAGGTCGTAATAACAACGTTATTTAATGTTTCAGTGAGATATTTCACATAATTATTAGGTTATCTATGAAACAATACGATATGGAAAACGATCAGATCGTAAGCTTGGATTTGTTTGTTGTTTTTCAAATTTCGCACAAAACTACACGAAGGCTATCTGCTCTAGCTGTTCCTTATTTAGCACTGTAAGGCTAGAAGGAAGGCAGATAGTCATCACCAACCACCGCCAACTCTTGGACTATTCTTTTATCAAAGAATAGTGGGATTGACCGTCACATAATATCGCCTCCACGGCTAAAAGGGCAAGCATGTTTGGTGTGAGGGGGATTCAAACCCACAACCCTCAGATTACGAGTCGAGCGCTCTAACCACCTGGCCATGAACATTATCAAGACTTTACTTTACTTCAATCGGAAATTAACCCAAACCAATGTAAACTATTGTTTATTACTGTAACCAGTAACACATTAAAACAACACTGAGACTTTGAACTAATTTTGTTTCTTGCTCTCGCCATATTACTTTCTTCTTTCGCCTCTCTCTCGGTTTATTCGTTCTCTCCGAGACACCTCACAATCCTTTCTATTTTGCTGCACTCTTAGCGTGTTTAACATTCATTTCTCAAACACACGACGAATAAGTCCCTTTCTTTTTTACCATAAACATCTATTTTCTCTGTATCGGATTACATAACCATAGAGGATCCCATAATTACACATGGGCTGAACAAGAACTACGACCGTTTTCTAATTAATTATACTTTAATATCCTAATCTCTGGATTCAAACCAATGTTCTTCACACCAAACTTCACAGACTTTATTTAACATAATGATATTTCAGATCACCGAGTACAAAAAACAAATGGGTTTGGCTTGGTTGTTGTCAAACGCAAAACTATACAATTATTTATATGTGCTTTTCTCACCATGGGTATTGAAATACGGAATTTCAGACACTTTGCTGAGCCGCTGGGATTGAAAAAAGAGAGAGAGACAGACGGAGAAAAGAAAAAAACTCAACATATCATAGACAACACCTCAGTGTGTGTGCATGTGTGTTTTCGTTATAGAAAAGGCATATCGGGCTATCTTTGCGCCTACCGAAGGGGAAACCAAACCTATGAGTTTAACGTTGTAAATCCGTAAACCTACTGATGTACCACCGATGATTTTTTGTTTGTTTAGTTGGTTCTGAATTTCACGCAAAGTTACACGATGACTATGTGCGCTAACCGTCTCTAATTTAACAGTGAAAGAATAGAGGGAAAGCAGCTAATCATCACCACTCATCCCAATAGTAGGAGTGACCAAAACATTATAACGTCCCCACGGCTGAAAGGGCAAGCATGTTTGGTGGGATTAGGAATCGAACCCGCGACCCCCAGATTGCGAGTCTAGTACCCTAACCATCTAGCAGTGCCGGGCTTTCGCCTGTGAACCACGATTTCAGATCGTGGACATGAAATAACAGATAAAAAACAGAGATATAACACTAAATATGAACCATTTCTTTACATTTGTGATCGTATATGACTGTAGAGTTTGTACAGAAAATATGTTATTTCACGAATAAAAACAAAAGATCGACTATTAATAGAAAATATATGCAAATCTCTTTGTCTATAAAACTCGTATTATAATAAGAGGATCGTTTTAAATTCGCACAAAATAAATGATTCTTCTATTAAAAACAGATCTTTCACGGCCTCGTGGTTAGGGGGCGTACGACTCGTAACCTGCAGGTTGTGGATTCAAATCCCGTCAGCGAACATGCTCGCCGCTTTAGCTGCAGGTAATTATAGTATAACGGTGAATTACACTTTTTTGAGTAAATAGTAGCCCAAGAATTGGCGGTAGGTGGTGTTGACTAATTGCCTTTCCTGTACCTCTGTTCGAAATTAAACAAACAAAAGTTCAGAAAACCTGATCTTAAGAAATACTGCACGTTCAGTAAGGATTAAGAATGTTTTTGGGTTGCACAGTTTTACTAACGTCTTGGGTGCGGCATGGCCAGGTGGGTTAAGGCGTTCGACTGGTAATCTGAAAGTCGCGAGTTCGAATCCCCGTCGCACCAAACATGCTCGTCCTTTCAGCCGTGGGTACGTTATGATGTGGCAGTCAATACCACTATTCGTTGGTGAAAGAGTAGCCCAAGAGTTGGCGGTGGGTTGTGATGACTAGCTGCGTTTCTTCTAGTCTTACACTACAAAATTAAGACAGCTAGCGTAGATAGTCCTCGTGTAGCTTTGCGCGAAATTCCAAAACAAATTTCTTGAATCGACAGCTATCTTTGAATGAACTAACGAAATCTCACCTTTGTTTGGAGGCTTCAAGTTCTGGCTCCAGGGCATCACAGGAGGTTTGATGTGCAGAAACGAAGGACTGCAGTAGGATGGGCTAGGAGTGGATAATACCCCTTTCTCCTCAACATCTGGCCAGTCGTTTCCCAGGGCAGCAAGTTGGCGACCTTTGGGGACAAACACTACCAAAAAGATAATCGTGGCATTGAAAACCACGCCAAATCCCATGGCAGCATCGTGATTGGGTGAACGAGTTGCTAGGGCAACCAGAATCCAGACTATCCAAAGAACCACTGACAGGCCCGTGGCAATACCAATAAACTTCGATTCTCGGTAATTCTCGGGGTTCTGTTTGGATTTGATAGCAAGAACAGCAACGCAAAGAATAAGAAAGAGGTTGTAAGCAAGTGTTAGCAACATATGGACAATGTTTGTGCTGCAGATGGTGGCCCCAGCATGATCGACAATCACTGCAGGAGGTCTTTGCACTAGCCACTGGATCCCAATGGCCAGCTGAACAAGAAGAACGAAGAAGAGGAGAAGGGCCTGGTACAAAGCTGGTAAGTAAATTCCCGTATGTAGGCTGTGCAGGAAAACTGTTTTTACCAACAGAGTTCCAAATACCAAGGTGTAAGTTAGGCCTAATCCGAGACGGATCACTCCACAGGTAAACCAACTTGGGACAGCAGCAAAGACATATCCTAGCGAAGAAGAAAGAAGAAGTCCAAACAGAAGAAGTTGTCCCAGAACAAGATGTCTCCGGCTTGGGTTTGTTTCTTTAGCTTTGCACAGTACAAATACCTCAAAACACCCTATAAACAAGATGTTTACTGAGGACACCACTAAAAGTGGGACTGTCCATTTTTCATCCCGATACCACAAGCTGGCGCTACTATCGATATCTGTTTCAAGACATTGAAGGTCATCACAGGGCTGGAAATTTTTATTATATATTGTCCAGTTAACTACGTTATCCATTGTTGTTGGGAAAAATTCACTCATCGTTGATTGAAGGGTTCCAGCAAACTGGAGAACAAAGAAAAACACATTTTTCCAGACTTTGTTTAGGCTTAGCAAATTCATCACTCTGACATTGTTCTTTTCATTTTATAAGGTACCTGAAACAAATGAACGACGCTGGTAAGTTACATTGAACAACGCAGTTCATACAAGACGATTAGATTTGATTTGATTTTCCAGCGTTTTGTGTGGCAGAGAGAAAATGAAAATAAAAAAACAACTTTCTAGTTGATAATTAGGTAAATTAAATGACAAAGAAATTTTGTATTATATTGTTAGTTTAAAAACATGATTTAATTATAGTTTGAAAAATACAAAAATTCTCGCCTTCGAATCTATACTGGACGAATAATTTGGTGATTTTTTTTTGTTTCTTGAATTTCACACAAAGCTACACTAGAGCTATCTGCGCTAGCCTTCCCTAGTTTAGCAGTGTAAGACCAGAGGTAAGGCAGCTAGTCATCACCACCCACCGTCAATTCTTTTACCAACGAATAGTGGGACTGAAAGTTACATTATAACGTCCCCACGGCTGAAAGGGCGAACATGTTTGGTGCGAAGGGGAGTCGAACGCCTTAATCCACCTGGCCATGTCGGGCTAATAGGTGATATTGTGTGTTTGTGTTTCTTTTAACAAAGCCACATCGGACTATCTGCTGAGCCCACCGAGGGGAATCGAGCCCCTGATTTTAGCGATGTAAATCCGTAGACTTACCTCTGTACTAGTGGGGGTGTTGTGGTGAGACCAACGATATATTTATAGGCAAATTGATACTAAACCTTTTAAATATATTTGATTATTTGAAGAAAATTAAAAATACGTAAATAATTTTCTTTTTCTTCTGTTTGTTTGTTTACCGTTGAAAGATATTTAACTGTGCAAGTGTCCTCCGCTAGTACAGCGGTAAGTCTACGGACTTACAACGCTAAAATCAGGGGTTCGATTCCCCTCGGTGGACTCGGCAGATAGCCCGATGTGGCTTTGCTGTAAGAAAACACACACACACTGTGCAAGCGCTCGTGAGATATAATCAACAACATAGCGTCTTTCCTCCACCCTGGTGTTCGTACACGTGATAGCGTGGGAACTCGCTGATTTAAAACAGTTGTTTTAGAACATTCGAAGTTTTCTGTGATGATTTAACCTCGAGAGCCCGATTCACCGTAACTATGGCGATAAATAGTTCTTTAAACACTGGTTGTCACGTAGCTTTGCTTGCAAGGGCCCTAAATCACCCCTCTACCGTCTCATTGTCAGTTGGTATGGTTCAACGTCACTTCTCTCAAGCTGTTCCATTTCGTCTCCCATAGTGGGCCTCTAGGCGTTTCATAGAACGTGTATTATGAAACGTTCTTTTTAGAACACCTCTATTACAGTACAAAAATCATGGTTGCGAATAATAAAATCTAGGTTTATATATTAAATCTTTATTAATGAAAGAAGAAATCACCGTATACTTGACAATCATTTTTAACAGACGATAGTATTTGGTTAATTATTTAGTAAATAAACAAAATATTTTTATTGCATTTAGATTTTAAAGAAAGGTGGGGACGATAAAGTTAGTAACAGTTACACCAACTTCTTATCTACAGAAGAAAATAACAAGACACGAGGAGCTAAGAAAGAAGGGTATGGTGATAAGACGGTTCATAAATACGTGAAGATTAACTTATCTCTGATTCTGATTTAAAGTGAAACAAGGATACAGATCTAGACTTTTACTCAGAATACAATCAAAAAATGTTGTTTTGTTAAAGCGTGCTGCTGCACAATAGATTTTTTGTTTCAACTGTGGGAATCGAACCATGAATTTTAGCGTTACAAGCCATGAAGCTTATTGCTATAGTAGTTGTAGTCATAGTACCCTGTGCCTGTTATACAATGTACTTTAACAACGTCTTCCAAAGAGTTGAAGCAGTAGAGTGCAAAACACAGAAAACCTTTGAAATTTCATTTCAAGTTACAAATTAACAGTTGTGGCAGATGAATAGGAAGCTAGCTTTAACCCTATTTTAACGTTTAACATCCTGGTTTTGATTTCTAGAATATTCTCAGCAAGTGTGTGTGTGTGTTTTTTGTAGCAAAGTCACATGGGGCTATATGCTGAGTCCACCGAAGGGAATCGAAACCCTGCTTTTAGAGTTGTAACTCCGTAAACTTACCGCTGTACCAGAGCGGAACCTTTTCAGCAAGAACCCAGAGCAAACTTTTCTTAAGTCGAAACTTTATTGTAGAGTAACAAAAATTGTTTTCTTTTAAGTTTTAATGTACAACATTTACACTTTTTAAATAAGAACATTTGTAAAGTGTCTCTTAAGTGTCCAATCACTTCATAAATGATGCTCTGTTTACCACAGATTAAAAAAAAGCAACCCATGTTATAACGTCAGAAGAAGTAAAACGTATACTTTTCACACACAGCGAGGCGATTATTTAAAAAAATAGTTTATATCTACCTGCACGTGTTTCAGAACGACCTTTAAAAAGAAACCTCAGATTATAGCCAAGAATTAGAGCGCTCACATTCTGCATTGTTTCGTGTCGTTCAGAGTGAAGCTATTCACGTGATTCTAGGTTAAAGTACGACACATTTCTTTGTTTTATTAATGTCCAACAGCAATTTTGTGCTTTCAGATATCCTTTGTTATACATAGGCCAGAAGAAAAACAAATGAAATATTCTCTGATCCGGGATAGCAACACGGGTTGTAAAATGGGAAATTAAAAAAAAACTACATATAATTTATCCGCGTCTATATTTCTCTTTCTTAACATGTTGGCTCAATATGGCCAGATGGTTAAGGCACTCGACTCGTAATCTTAGGGCTGTGGGTTCGAATCCTCGTAATTCCAAATATGCTCGCCCTTTCAGTCGTGAGGGCGTTATAATGTGACGGTCAACCCAAAAGTTAGCTGCGGGTGGTGATGATTAGCTGCCTTCCCTCTACTCTTACACTGCAAAATTAGAGACAGCTCGCGTAGATAGCCCTCATGTAGCTTTGCGCGAAAGTCAAAAAAACAAAACCTAACATTTGTACTCTAAATGCACTGCTGCCATCTTCTGGCTAGATTGGAATGTGCTGCTAAAATTGGCGTTGAAAATCCCTATAGATTTATTTTCTTACATGCTACATCGACGGCTTAAAAAACAACAGCAAATATCGTTATAATCAACGTTTTGGGCTTTTAAATCCTGTTTCTTTTACATACTTCTATAAACAGCTTCTTTCATAAGTCAACAAAACCCTTTAAAACGTTAAATTACGCTCATGTATAAATAGTTTTGAAAATGCGTTATATCAACTTATTTAAATGCGGTTATTTTTCAGGAACTAAATCTTGGAATATTTTCAAACAAAATAATAAAAGTTTCAGTTTTGTTGACTTAATTAAAAATGTCTTTAGTAGTCATATAAATATTTTCATCACAAAACTCCTAAAAAATGGGCAAGAATTATTTATTATTTCTTTCGCTGAGAAGTTAAGTCATTACTGTAAAAAAAAAAAAAGCTGACTTTATCTAATAAAGGTTACCGAATTTAGTGGGAAAAAACGCGATGATTTGTCTTAAATAAATATAATACCACATCAGTTTAACTCTACTGATTCAAAACATGATAAGTAATTAGATGAATAAAAGGAAAACCTGAAATCTATTCTTCCGATAAACAGATCCTGAAGAAAGATTATTACATTTTATCTGCACTGGTTTAAAACTGACATGGACGTACCTAAAGTCGAGCAGCAGACGACCTAGACCTTGTCCTAATGCTCTTGTCTGACTACAGGTCACTGTGTCAACTAAACCGTCACTATCTTGAGTATCTCGCGCACTTTCACACGTTAGCTTACGCCATTCATCGCCCCAAGCGCCCCCTAGTGCACAGAGTTAGAACGTTACTCCAGGTAAGCGACGCGTGACCACGAGTTGCATTTGGCTGTTTGAAAAAAAAAACAACAAACTCGGTCCTTTCTTCAGTTTATAAGTGGGTGGAGCAAAGTAAGTGATTACTATTGAACGAATAACAAAAAGTATGAGATTAGGATTATTCCAAGCGCCCCCTGTAACGAAGATACATCAAGCGTTTACGCCTTCTTTAATATACAAAGATGAATGAATTTTTCTTAACTACAGGTGACTACAGGTGGAATATGCATTTCTAAATATTTCCATACTAAGATCACATCTAAATCGTTTTACAAATGGGGGAAAACTTACAAACATGTTTTATTGTTTCGTACACGAAACAGCCGAATATAAAATGAAATGTGGAAATCTACAAAAAAAATGATATTTAGAAATAAAGAAATAACAGACGATATCTAGAAATAATCAGATTAACGGGTGATGTCTAGACGTAAGTGGTCAACAGGTTATATATGAAGGTGAGAAGATAACAGATGATATATGAAGGTGAGAAGATAACAGGTGATTTTAGAAGTGAACAGATAACAGTTGATTTTTAAAAGTGAGCAGATAATGGCTGATGTCTAGAAGTGAGCAGATAAGAGATTATGTCTAGAAGAGAGCAGATAGCATGTGATGTCTAGAAGTGAGTATATAACAGCTGTTATATAGAAGTAATCATATAAGATATTATGTCTGGAAGTGAGCAGATAAGGAATGATGTCTAGAAGCGAGCACATAACAGCTGATGTCTAGAAGTAATCATATAAAATATTATGTCTAGAAGTGAGCAGATAAGAGATGATTTCTAGAAGCGAGCAAATAATGGCTGATGTATAAAAGTGAGCAGATAAGAGATGATGTCTAGAAAGAGAAGATAACGGGTGATGTATAGAATTAAGAAAATAACAGATAATATATAAAAGTGAGCAGGTAACATGTGATGTATAGAAGTGAGCAGATACCAGGTGATATCTAGAAATGAGCAGATAACATGTGATGTATAGAAGTGAACAGATAATAAATGACAATACATTTGTACAATTTTATCAACGTTTCTTTCAACTTTAAATCTTTTGTAAGTTACAAAGACTGTAATAAAGCTGTGAACATCAGCTATTCTTCTATTTGCGTAAATATATCATTATGCGTAATTATGAAGGTTTTTCTAGATACAATCGAATACCCCACCAGTGGTTCAGCTGTAACTGTGTGGTCTTATAACGCTAGAAACTGAGTTTCGATATCTGTAATTGGTGCTGTGGAGGCAGCCAGTTGTGCAGCTTTGAGCTTATCGAGAAACAAATAGATACAACCGAACACATTTATTCACAAGAACTCCCCCTGTAGGCAAAAAATTATTTAACTGAAAATAAAGAACAATATATCAATAATTCATATATCAGCATCTTTAACCAAATATTTAAGTTCAAAGTTTTTAATAAAACAGAAGACTAAAGTTGTACTTTAGTATTTGCAAACACAAACATTCCAAATAAGTTATGTTGCACTGTTTATGACTATCACAGTTTATTAGAAGCAGAAGAATTACTAACTATTACAAGAACTTCTTTGACGACGTTCGTAAGGTTTCTCGCATTTTCTACGAACGAGATGTTCGAATATGGTGTAGCTGTAAATGGAAGGGTTTACAGTGTTCGGATTTCGCGTCCGATTTCCTGCGGTGGGCATAGCACATAGCCCATTGTGTTACTTTGTGTTAAAACATTGTTGGAAATGGGAATATCGCTCCGAACGATGTGGTCGTGGGTACGTTATAAAGGTGACAGTCAAATCCCTCTATGCGATGGTAGTAGGCCACTAATTGACGGTAAGTGGTGTTGAGTAGCTGCATTACTTTCAGTCTATCATTGGTAATTGAAGACTGCTACTGCAAATAGCCCTCTTGTAGATTTGCACAAACAACAACCTATAGTACTTTTTAAAAACGAAACTCATTCGATACTGTGGGAAGTTCAAAATATGTTTTAAACTGATTATGGGCTTGTAAGTCTCACAAAACATCACCAACTCTTCCAGTCTCGTACGTTCCGTTTTTATATATTACTTGTAATAGTTAACTGTAATAGTGTGCTGAGTGCCATTAGTTTTAACAGTTCTTGAAGTAAAAATCTGTTCTAAAGACGGCTGGTATAGGTATTAAAACTTTAACTAAAATAAAGTACAGGACAACGTTTCGAACTTCTCAGGTCATATTCAGGTTAACAAAGAAGTTAACTACAGGTTAACCTGAAGATGACCTTTGAAGGTTGAAACGTTGTTCTTTATTTTAATTACAGTTTTAATACCCATACCAGCTGTCTTTAGAATACAGTTCTGTATAATATACAGGGTGTTCGGAAAGTCACTGTGCAGTTTTGTCTGTTAATAAATATATAAGTGCACAGTGACTTTCTGAACACCCTGTACATCATTACATAATTAGCTAAGTTACATTAGCATTTACTGATAACTTTACCTGCCATTTTTTGCGATTGTTGTAACTTACTTTTTAAGACTTATTGTTATCAACATTCTCGAAAACTGTCGCGTTTACTTTTCGACTTTTATAGAATATTTAACTTTATTTATCACTTCCTGCTAACCGCTCCGGGTCTTTTGTTAAGTGAAAAAGTTCCTTTGTTTGTAATTTATGTACAAAGATATACAATGGGCTGTCTGTGCCCTGCCCAGTAGGGGTGTCGAAACCTGGTTGCTAGTGTTGTTAAGTTCACAGACATGCTGCTGTGCCTCTGAGGAGGAGGGGGTGTGGCAAAAACGTTAAAGCTCGAGTAGTTGCGTCAAGAACACGTAATAATATATTTAATATTTTGTTTTGTTGCGTTTAACATGGTTATATTATATTTACACTATTAGATTTACGTCTATTGTGCAATTCAGGTATTCATTTAATTCATTATTTATTGCTTTGAAAATTATCAAAAATAATAAACAGTAACACATGTTGTAACTGTTTATCTCAGATGCCCGATGGTTAGGTCGCTTGACTCGTAATCTGAGGGTCCCAACTTCGAGTCCCACTCCCACCAAACATGCTAGTCCTTTTAACCGTGGGAGCGTTATGACGTGACGATTAATTCGTTCGTAAGAGTATCTCAACAGTTGGCGATTGGTCAATGATGACTAGTTGTCTTTCACTGCAATCTTAGAAACGACCAGTACAGAGGTCTCTAGTGTAGTTTTGGGTGAAATTTAAAAAAAAAAAAAAACGAATAAAAAATGATTTCAGAAAGATTATTCAAAAGTCTGCTTTATACTTATTTGAAAAAATTACGAGTGAAAGTAAAAAATGTATAATAATATATCAACTACGTTGTATCTTTGATATCCAACATAGACCAACGCTTTTGACAAATTCTTACTTTCTTCAACGAACATTATTTCTACGACACTCTTTATAGCCAATGGCCAGTGTTTTGTGTGTTCTATAGATGAGATATGATTTATTACTTTTTTAATGTTACTTTCATTAGCAGTATTGGTTAGAAAGTTTAAAACATCTAGATTAATTATTTACAATTTTTATTGCCATAGAAATTCCTCTTTGTTGTGAGCTTTTTTTTTTCTTAATACAGTTAGAACGAACCCAAATGTAAATAGCCCGACGAAAATTTTCTGAGGTATTATTGGGTTTACGACCGAAACTATCGTTAAGAGCGAGGATATTTATTTATCCGATGAAACAACACATTATTATCTTTATCAGCAAGAACATAAAAAATTTAATTATTCATGTTTATTACCAAGTTAAATTTTAGTTTTATTGTAAACGATTTGTTTGTTTTGGGATTTCGCACAAAGCTACTCGAGGGCTATCTGTGCTAGCCGTCCCTAATTTAGTAGTGTAAGACTAGAGGGAAGGCAGCTAGTCATCACCACCCACTAACAACTCTTGGGCTACTCTTTTACCAACGAATAGTGGGATTGACCGTCACATTATACACCCCACGGCTGGGAGGGCGAGCATGTTTAGCGCGACGCGGGCGCGAACCCGCGACCCTCGGATTACGAGTCGCACGCCTTACGCGCTTGGCCATGCCTATTGTAAACGAACAGCTTTTTTTGATGTCTATACAACGCGTTATTTTTTAAGAAAATATCTACCATGTCATATCTAGAAGTACTAGACAACTGATGTTATCTTTAAGAAAGTAGGTCTCATGTAATATGTAGCAGTAAGTTGACAACAAAATTAGAAGAAATGGTTGAGCCAACTAGTAATTTACTCTTACTTTTATTATAATATTAATAATACTGATAACAATAACAACAATAAAGGGGTAAAAGTTCCATGAGCAAATAAGAACTCAGGGACTAAACGAGGTAAATCACAGAATGGGATCAGAGTTCCACTCCTGGTCAGAGTCCACCTACTGGTTAGAGTTCCACTCCTGGTCAGAGTTCAACTACTGGTCAGAGTCCACCTACTGGTTAGAGTTCCACTCCTGGTCAGAGTTTAACTACTGCTTACAGTCTCACACGTGATTAGAGTTCCACTTCTGGTTGGAGTCCAGTTACTGGTTAGAGTTCTACCACTGGTTAGTTCCACACGTGGTTAGAGTTCCACTCCTGGTTGGAATCCAACTATTGGTTAGAGCTCCACTCCTGGTCAGAGTTTCACCACTGGTTGGTCCCACAGATGGTTAGAGTTCCACTCCTGGTTATTGGTTCATCCGGGAATGAAACAAAACAGTTTGGGAGTTAATTGCCAATAATGAAACCAGTGGACAGTGAGATAGTGGAGAAGATGATAACGAAATTAGTTAGTCACGTAACATTTGTGATGTATGTATGTCATCAAAAATAGAATAAAATATATTTTGGAGTGTGAAGGTGACATCGGCCATTTTGAAAAAATAATGGTATGTAATCCCTTCTCGATTTTCTTATTTATAATTAAAATACATAGCATAAATTATTATTCTTTGTGTATGTCCTAAATAAGAGGTATAATAACTACAGTTTACAAAGTTTCAAAAATTTGGAAAAGGTTTATTTTAAAATATAGAAGAATATACTATATCTCGATCTTCTAAATTAATCTAAAGTATTGAAAATGGTTCTTTGTTTGTTGATTGTGAAGCCCAAATGAGCTATCTGCATCAAACCTGGTCTCTAGATGGCGTTGTTATTAGTTCAAAATTACTACGTAGTTTAGCAAACGTGTTTTTTTTTATGACATCGTCGAAAATAGTTGTTTTTAATCCAGATATTTTGGTACTACATATATATGGATAATATCATCGTTGTCGTTGTGGAAAATTAGCAAATGAGTTTATTCTTAGAGTATCTAAACAGACACCATCCTTCTCCAAAGTTTACACTTGGAGATAAAAGCGCCTGTTTTAGACCAAGATACTAATAACACTGGATGACGCTTATAAATAGCGGCGTATCATAAACCAAAGCACACAGACTTCTTTAGATAGATATATAGGCGTGTACGAAGAGCAACAAGTAGTCTTCTCACTCAAATAACTCTGTACATACGGGCTCTGTCATTTTGGCAAGTGCAATATTGTTTACTTTTGTGCATGTGTTGTAAGTGTGGGTTGATATGGCTGGTATAAACATATGGTATGCGGATGCTTATATCACCCACTCTAATATCGGTTAAGTTTAAGGTTCGGGCTCGTAACTACCAAGTTATTTTGGTTATTTTACACCTTTTTAACATACGTAAATACGTGACAACAGTAAATATACACATGTAAACAGTACACAGACACATGTAAGTAGTGTATAGTAGCATGTCAACAGTACATAGACACACGTAAACAGTATATAGTCACATGTCAACAGTGCAAAGACACATGTAAACAGTATATAGTCACATGACAATAGTACATAGTTCTCTGACAATAGTATATAGTTACGTGTCAACAATACAAACACACGTGATAACATATCAATACAAATGTAATCATATCGACAGTTTTACCTTCCATACGAGGATAATTTTATAAAAATCTGTATGTTATCTTTGTGTTTTTTAAAGGAATAGAAAATTTAAATACGAGTTTTTAAAAACTGGGTTTTATCTAACTTCACGTGAAAACTTTTTAAAAGTGATTTTTGTTTATTTTGAAGACAAAGAACAGAATTAATAAACAACAGGTGCTGTTATCGTTGTTTATCAATATGCTCGTTCTCAGTTCTCGATGTGGACGAGATTATGCGAGATGAATCTGATGTCATTAAGAGTAACGTTAGAACAGTATCTGAAGTCTATTATTAGTAATTCCTCAGATATGTATAAAAATCTAAGCCAGGAAACTGGTGAAACTACAGCTAGAAAGAACTTTGACATGACACTTAGTTTCGACAAACAAAGGAATCAAATAGACAAACAACCGAGAAACTAAAACCATAAGATAATATCTCGGAGTGAGGCAGTCAATAGGAAAATGTGTTGATTACCGTCATACAGTGACAAAAAACACGCATTTCTCTGCTGTATTTTTGTTTGTTTTGAATTTTCGCTTAAAACTACACGAGTTCTATCTGCGCTAGCTGTCCCTAATTTAACAGTGTAAGACTAGACGGAAGGCAGCTAGTCATCACCAACTACCGCCAGCTCTTGGATTACTCTTTTACCAACGAATAGTCGGATTAAACATGACATTATAACGCCCCACGGCTGAAAGGGCGAGCATGTTTGGTGCGAGGAGAACTCGAACCAGGAACTCTCAAATTAAGAGTCGAGCCCTCTAACCAACTGGCCCGTGAAATTGAAAAACATCAGTTAGTTCGAGTGTTTGTCTGTTCTTGTTAAGTACAAAATTACATAATGGGCTATTTATGTCATGTCCAACAAGGGAATCAGAACCAGGTTAGGTTTTTAGCCTCGTAAATTTTCAGGCTTGTTGCTGAGCCAATGGGGTAGGAGTGGGGAAGAGACAGAGATCCAAAACTGTTTGAACTTGATATTGTATTTATATAATTTTTATATGTAGTTCTCTATATATGTTTGAATTTGTTTGTGTTTATTTTCATATTATCACATAGAATTTGTTGGGTTACTTGTATTACCTGATATGTATTATACGAGTTTTGGTTTTCAAACTGTCCCCTCTAATTCCATGTATATTTATAGATAAATCCTAACAATATCATAAAATGTATTTAAAAGAAAGTTAAGGTGAAATAAGATTTAACTAAATCACAGTAACATCGTGTTAACTTATCACATATGGTTGTCCTGTCCATCTTGGCGTTTATTTCAATCCAACGTACAGCATTTGTTATATTTTGTTTGCTGAAAAAAACACACACAAAATTAATAAATTGAGTTACAAAATACTCTCACTAGGTGAGAAAATTTTACGGATGGACAAAAATCCTAGAATCGATTCCCCATGTGCTACTTTGCACCAAACAACAACCACTAAAATGATACATGCACACTCTTTAGGTCATAACGATTCCAATCATGTTTTGAAAGGACATAAATCTCTTTTTAAATTTCCTTTTTGAAGTGAAAGTGGACGTGAAATTCACACGAAATACCCAGCCACAGAATGTAAGAATTTCCTGCAGAGTTACTAAATAAATAAACAGTACTGATAATACTACAGCTTGAACCTAACTCTCTCTTACCCTACCAGACATATGTCCTACTGATACACCATGAGAAAAATAGCTACAACGTCCCGCTAACCTCGTCATTAGGTTGTTTACACCGCTCTCAAACAAACCGCCGAACTTTGACCCAAAACTGTAAGGAAAAAGCTCCCTAACTAACTAGAAATTCTTGGTAAAGGGACCGTTTCAAAGTTACATAAAATAAACAAAGCTGGAAAAGAAACGGGACAAATAAGGGCACATATTTTCGAACCAGCCTAGTCGAAGGAAGACATGGAACACTCTTAATACCTGTACCAACTAAAGAGTCGAGAAATATTTGAGATATATCGTGAGTAAATCTTCCGGTGAAATAGTCGTGCCTTCTAGAAACGTCTAACAAAGTTCCTGGTTGTCAGGAACGAAACGAGCTTTGGATTTACAAAACAAAATGTTCCAATCTAGGAGCGGTTGGAGTCTGACCCATCCCGTCCTTCCCACCCGGTTTAAAAAAGTGACCTTTGCCTTGGGCAAAGACGTGAACATAGCCACATGTGAAGATACTCTTTTAGAAAACTGTAATGTTTAAATTCATATGTTCGGTGAACTGTCTAGACGGGAGCCCATAGATATCGTAACCACATGGGTGCTTTTAGTGTAAGTCACGTGGTTTTATTACTCTTCCAGGTGTTTGAGAGACCTGGACTTCAGCAACTCATACAAGTTATATATATACAAATAATAAGAATATATCTTATTACTAGCGTTTATCGACAAACGCGATAACTCGTTAATTTTTTTTGTCGTATTTCTTTATAAGTTAAGGAAAATTATTTTCTCACAAAACTGGGCCAGAGTCTACTTACGGCTGAGTTACTTCATTACTACAGTGACTAAAAAGTAAAAACTATAGTTGTGTTTTGTTACTCCAGTTTGTACTAGTACATCATTATTAACCATATTCGTGTTTTCCTTTTGATTACGAGAAACCTACTTGAAATAAAAATGTTTCTCAGAACGGCTGATATGACTGGTATCACTTTTAGTGATAAGGAGAGAACAATGTTTCAACCTTCCTAGGTCATCTTCAGGTTAACAAAGAGAGAGTTTGCGAGTGACCGTTGCCGGACACATGTCTTAGGAACGAGAGTTTTAACGGGTACGGGATTGTAAGGGGCGTTGCAGTTGGATGTTAGGTTATTAATTAGTACAGTATAAAAATATTCCTTTGTATTGGTTTAATTTTAGTATTAGTTGCTGTATAAGTAGGACTTCTTTGATTTTGCGTTTGTTTATGTTTGATTCTTTATTTAGTATTTGAGTGTTTTCTATGGTTATGTTGTGTTTATTTGATTTGCAGTGTTCGAAAATGTGTGAAGTGTTTTTTGTGTTCGTTGAATCTGGTTTCCATTTTTCTACTTGTTTCTCCAATATATAAGTCGTGGTAGTTGTTGCATTGTATTTTATAAATTATGTTGGTGTTGTGTTTGTCAGTGTAGTTTTTACATAGTATAAACTTTAGTTTTGTACCTGGTTTTTGAATACATTAGTTGTTTACTAGAATGCTGTATTTTGTTACAAGTTTTTTTTTCCAAATGTTGGTTATTTTTTCGTTGATGTCGGGAACATATGGTATGCAGCAGTATAAGGTTTTGTAGCTTGTTGCATCTTGGGATTTATTGTTTGTTGTTGGTCTAGGTGTGTGCGTATGATTTTTCAACAGTTTTTTGAGGAAATCTGTTGATGTTAATGAAGTGTTGTTTTATTTTGTTTATTTCATTGTTAATTTTATCAGGTGAGCATAGTTTTGTGGCTGTGTTTATTTGTTTTCTTAATATGTTGAGTTTTTGTTTTGTTTCATGTGCTGAGTCCCAGGGAATGTATAATCCAGTATGGGTGATTTTTCTGTGGATTTGTTTTGAATTGTGTGTCAGTTCTAGTGATCTTGAGGTTAAGAAATGCGATTTGGTTAGTTTTTTTCCTGTTCACGGGTGAACTTAATGTTGGAGTGTATCAAGTTAACGTTATTGAAGAACTTAGTGTGTGTTCTGTAGATGTGAATCCAGCAATTGTATGATCAACATACCTGTACCAATATAGTGGTGGATGTAAGACTGAATTGATCGCTTAAGATTC